>NC_134092.1:82986338-83286338 GCF_000715075.1 Nicotiana tabacum | reverse complement strand
TTCATTAATTATACAGTAGGAAGTTCATTTATACAATCCTAAATTGTTTCATTAGACATTGCGCCTTTAAGTCTCAATATACACATTTCTTTTAGTCTGAGTGGAACAAGTGATCAACACAACATATACTTGTTTAACATTTCCAACACCTATATACAATCCACATAGTGTCTACAGAGCCTTTAAAGATACAAAAGAGAGTAAAGATGGTGCCGACAACAAGGCCCCGGCTATACCTCAAAAAGTGACCATAATATAAGCAAAAGGTACAATACATGACCCCGGAATGAAATGGGGATCACCGAGTTCGCTGAGAAGAGGATGCAGCACTATCTGTGATCAACGCTGTCTGCTATGTAACCATCTGCATCCATTTAAAGATGCAGCGCCCCCAGCAAAATGGACGTTAGTATCGTCGAATAGCACTAGTATGTAAAGCTAAACACCAACTCAATAGAATAAATAATAATACAAGAGGAATGGTCAAGAATTCAATAAGGGCTTCAAATAATAGTAAAACAACAAGTTAAGGATTATATATGTTTTCAAGACAATTTTCATATTATTAGGTTGGGTGACCTTTAGTACCGATATTCCATAATTCACAAAACCTCTGTATTCTTATACGGAGTCCGATCTCGGCCCGATCGGCTAGGCCATCTCATTTGAGACATTACCACAATTTCATTATAATTTCCAGCATAGTGCCACCATGTGTTCAGCATGACGTCCGATCACAGCCCGATTGGCTAGGACATCTCATTTGAGATATTACCAAAATTTTATTATAATTTTCAGCACAGTGCCACCGTGTGTGCGGTATGGCATCCGATCATGGCCCGATCGGCTAGACCATCTCATTTGAGACATCAACCATTTTCAGTCAATCATCTCACGTCGTACTTCTTTCATATACTTTCAATTCATTGGCGCTAGTGATTATGATTACAAAGTCATTCTTGGCACTTGGCCGTATTTCATAGTTCCGGTCCCCATTTTCCACATTCAAATATCATCATCATTATCCACATCAATAAGGCTTCCCATTTAAGACATTAGATTCACATATGAGCAATTTGGAAATCTTAGGCACATAGAGGATTTTCATATAATTTGGCATACCAACCTTTATTTCAATCTTGACATGAAGTCTTAAAATTTCTAACACATATTTCACATTTTTGAACACATCTTCAAATAACAAGATAACATGATGAAGTATTTAGACTAAATATTGAACTTACATTCTTCAACACAAACACATTAGAAATCCCCAATTCTATAATGAACAAGAGCTTACTCCAATTACATGAACACCGTGGGGTTCGATTCTAAGAAGAAGGGGGTTTAGCCAACATACCTCAATTGAGCCTCTTAAAACTCTAAGATGTTCCGGACTATTAACAACTTCAATCTATTTTAGCAATATAACAACATTGAACCAAAATTAGGAAGATGAACATGGTTTTAGCTCATTTGAGCATATTGTCAAATACTAGGTGTGCATCAATATTTTAAGCCCCTTTTTGTTGAAGATTCCATCTTTCCCCAACCCATTCTCTATCATTTTAGCTCACAATCTTCCCACATATCTTAGGAACACATGCATGCAAAGTAAGCACCCCCATCCCCATGAATTACCTTACTAATGGCCCATTTTAGTCACATTTTGAAATTAAGAGTTTGGGCGATAGAATCTTACCTCTTAGGGACCTAGGTGCCTCTCTTGATAATCTTCAAGGTTCAAGTGAGAATTGAAGAGCAATTGATGAAGATCACTTCTCCCTCTAGGACCCTCTCTCTCACTCTAAAAATATCAGAAAATATGCTCAAAATAGTCCAAGGTAGGTGTTTTAATGGAATAGGGACGGGTTTAAAAACCCCTAAAATGAAGCCCCAGAATAGGTTACGCGGTCGCATATGCGACCGAAGAATGGTTATGCGGTCCGCACATCGGCCGCATAATCTGGGTGCCAGAACTGGAAGAAACTAACCTGGTCTGCGGTCACTATGCGCCCGCAGAACCTCCTTCTGAAAACTCCCAAGGCGGGATATGCGACAAGAATATGGCCCGCGAAACGGTTACGCGGTCGCATAATGGCCGTAAAATTGGACATCAAAAATGCCCCAGAAACCTACCCCACTCTGCGACAAGTCTACGGTCTGCAAAGTGGTTGTGCAGCTGCAGAATGAGCCGCAGAAATGCATACTTCTGCCCAATATTTTCCTTCAACTCCCAGCGCACTAAAGAATTTCTACTATTATTAACCTCCACGCCTACTTTGGCATTACGGAATCCAGGTTCTTAGGAAAATTTTTATGGGGCCTTACACTCGTACCCGCCGGTGATGGCGAAGTGTACACTCATCGCCCAGGGTTCTGTGCTCTTTGTGCCCATCCCTTCACTGTTGGCTATTCACTTCCTCTTCCCCCTTTGGTGGAGGAATTTTTGCCTCTATTACCAGGTCTGTTCAGCTCAGCTCGCGCCCTTGGTCTACAAGGTGATCAGGATGTTGTCCAAGTTTGCCAAGCTGGCTCACGTTGACATCACTCTACAGCATTTAGTGCACCTGTTCATGCCCAACTTCTACCGAGGCACGATGTTGAACATTCGGCATCGTAGAAGCAAGTCCCTGGTCATTAAGATGGTTGACAAGGGTAGTCGACAATTGTGGCTTGACTCTTTTTTGTTAAGACCGAATCCGTCGTGTCCGACGTCACAGATTTTCCAGAAGCTTGGAATCGTGCTCATAAGTATTTGTGCTTATCTTTGTTCTTTCATGTAATCGTAGAGTCCGAGATCGTGAGTTGATTCTTCTTATTTTGCAGCTACTGCTTGGCCTCTTTAGTTGGTGACACACCTCGCTGGCTGGGTCAGGCAAGTCCTTCCCTGCACTGTAGGGATTCGAGACAGGTCGAGTTTCTGGTAGAAGTACAAATCGGCTCTCCCTCAGAAAGGTAATGTCGGTACGTCGTTTGTGTCTTTACTCATTGATCTTCATGTGCTCATCCTCATACTTTCTTCTAGGATCCGCCAAGGAGGTTGCTAAAAGGAATGTAGTGTCGACACCTTCTTTCAGGAGAAAGAAGGGTGTTACTTCCTCTACTCCTTCCCCCCCTTTTGAGTGTTTCCCCTGCTCTTCCCTTGGCTTCATCCCATGTTGAGGACGAGGAGATTTCTCTGCGCGGCACGGACCTGAGGCCCTTGAAGAGAAAGGCCGTGGATGTGGGAGTCGGTGTACCAGCGGTAATCGACTTGTTTGAGGATGAGGTCGTGGTGCAAGAGACCGTGATGATACTGATCGAGGGAGGTGTTGGGGCAGCATTAAAGGTGCCTAGGTTGGAAGAAATTAGCGTTGTTGCTTCTTTGCGACCAGAATAGGAAGAGGCCGCTGTGAATGCCTCTAACGGTGGTTCCTCGCGTCTTGAGTATGGGGAGGCCTCATCTTCTAAACCAGCTTAGGAAGCTTCCCCTACTGATAAGGGGAAAGACAAGATTCTCGTTGAGCAGGACGATGAGCGGGCTAAACTCATCGGCGAGGAATTCGACTCCGACCTCGACCCCGAAGATCATGAGATGATCGATAGTGGGACAACTAATATTGAGGTTAGAGTAGAGGAGGGGTCGAGGACCATCACGATCCCAATGAATCACGATTTACTTATGAACACCGAGGAAGTGATTCAAGCCTTTTCTCCTTCTGCTCTGATGTCGAGCATAGGACTCTCGGGGAGCTGAGTGACAGTAAACTGTCCAAGAGCATCGTTCGTATCGCTCTCAGGGTAAAACATTTTGTTCCTTTCTCACTCACTCTCTTCTTTGCTTTAGTTAGCCTTTGGGTTTCTCTTTACTAACTTTGTTTTCTTTTATTTTCAAACCCTTATCCTAGCGATTGAGAGCGTGCATAGGGATAAGAGACGGAAAGAGATATACCACAAATTACGGACAAATTACGAGGAATTCAGCGAGAAGTATTTGGAGGCTGAGAAGCGGCTCCGTGAGGGGGGCGATATGCCCGCCCTGAGGGAGGAGTTGAGAAAGAAGGATGAAGAGTTGCTTACGTCTGTGGAGTGACTCAGCGCTCTCGAAGGGGCATTGAAGAGAACAGAGGAGGAGCTCGAGCTGAGCAGGGCGTTGAAGCCCAGTGTCATGACCTCCAGAGTCGGGTCGATCAACTGCAAGATCAGTTGAATGAGCGCTAGTTCAAAACTGATGGGCTCGAGGGGAGGTAGTTGGTAAGCAGTAGCTAATCGAGGAAGCTAAGTCCTCCCTGAGGGAAACTCCAAACAGGGCCCTCTCTTAGAGTTGGCGAACGGAACTCTTCGTGCCAACCGGGACAATGTTCGGTCGACTACTAAGGCTAAGAAAACTAGGCTAGAGGAGCGGGTTAGTGAATTGGAGAAAGAGAGCGCCGAGCTATAATAGTGGGTTTCTATTGTGGAGGGTGAGAATTCCAAATTGCTCGAATAGACCTCCACTTCTTATGCCTCTGGGTTTTCGGCAATTTCACGAGAGCAGTACGAGGAATGGATCCTTGCGGAGGCTCGAATATAGGTCATTCAAGAACTGGGTCAGACGAGTTTCGCCTTTGAGATAGATTTGGAGGAGGCTCAGGTGAAACCTCGTGGACGTTCGTTGGCCTGTGGTTATGACCCCGGCACATCTTAGCCTGATACAGAGGATGATAATGAAGGAGGCATTTTCGATCTCGAAGATAGTGCCTGGTGCGACTCTACTTATGCCCGAGACAAGGATGAGGAAGTTGGTGGAGACCAAAGTGGTGACAGTCACTAAATATTTTTCCTCTATTTTTGTTTAACTTTTTGTACTTTTCTCTTCTTTTTGTTGGCATCTTTGTTACACCTTTGTAAAGACCCTTATCTGAATATAACAGTTGGTTTTTGGTTGCATACGTACCTTTCCTATCTTTGCATGTTTTGTTTTAGTACTTGTGTGTTTTGTTTATGTACCTTTTCCTTTGTTGTTTCCCTCTAGGTTGCTGTATGCATGGGGATGAGTGGCCATGAGTCGAGGAAATTTTGTTCGAATGGGTCAAATGTCCATCTTTTTAGTTAAAGCGTGGCTTGGGGTCGAGGAGTTTTGTTCGAGCTAGTCAAGCATACCTCTTAGTTGAGGCGTGGCCAAGGGACGAAGGGTTTTGTTCGAGCTGGTCGAATGTGCCTTTTAGTTATGATATGGCCAAGGGCCGAAGGGTTTTATTCAAGTTGGTCGAACGTGCCCTTTAATTAAGTCATGGCCTGGGGCCGAAGGGTTTTATTCGAGCTAGTGGAATGTGCCTTTTAGTTACGATATGGCCAAGGGACGAAGGGTTTTATTCGAGGTAGTCGAACGTTTTTAGTTAAGTCATAGCCTGGGGCCGAAGGGTTTTATTCGAGCTGGTCGAACGTGCCTTGGCCAGGGACCGAGGAGTTTTGTTCGAATTGGTCGAACATATATTTTAGTTAAGACTTGGCCAGGGGCATAGGAGTTTTGTTCGAGCTGGTCGAACGTATCTTTTAGTTAAGATATGGCCAAGGTCTGAGAGGCTTTACTTGAGCTGGTCGAGAATACCTCTTAGTTGAGATGTGGCTAAGGGCTGAGAGGGTTTACTTGAGCTGGTCGAGAATACCTCTTAGTTGAGAGACTTAGAGAGTAGTTTCAATAAACTCATTTATTTTAACTTGTATTGTATCAGTTATATTGTTTCGTTCTGAGGTATTTTGGATAAAATTAAAAGTTTTGGGTGTTGGCTAGCATCCTAGTCCCAGTCCCAATATATCCAATCCCTTCATTATTGGACTCAGAGATTCTTGAGGTGTCGGGCAATGAAATATGGTTATTCTCGCGTACTTCACCTCAAAGTGTCTCGTCTGTTGCCTCGTTAAACCACCTTGAGAAAACCTTGTTGGGACAAAATTCAAGTGAGCAAAAAAGAGTATGACTTACGGGGCACTTCTTTTTTTTAGAATTTGATGTACTTGAGGTGGAATGAACCCTTGTCTGCCTTTCCCATGATTTTGTACGGTCTGTCCCAATTGGCTCCTAATTTGCCTTCTCGGGGATCTTTTCCTACTTGAGTCTTGGCTTTAAGCACGTAATCCCTGATCTTGAGTAACCGTACCTTGGCCTTTCTATTGTAGTAGCGTTCTGCTTGTTGTTTCTGTGTGACCATTCTTATGTACGCCATGTCTCTTCACTCCTCGACTGCGTCGAGGTCCTATCTTCTGTTCTCGTCATTGTCATTGCCACTCTCATTGGTGTACCTTAGGCTGGATTCCCCTACTTCGACCGGTATGACTGCTTCTGTCCCATAAAATAAGGAGTAAGGTGTCTCTCTTATGCTCATCTTTGGGGTCATCCTATATACCCATAACACTCTTGGGAGTGTCTCTGGACACAGTCCCTTAGCGTCTTTGTGCCTCTTCTTCAGGATATTCAAAATTGACTTGTTGGAGGATTCTGCTTGCCCGTTGCTGGTGAGATGGTATGGGGTTGAGAGTATTCTTTTGATATGCCACTTCTCAAAAAACTCAGTGGTTTTTCTTCCTGTGAACTGGGGTCTGTTGTCACAACTTATTTCTTTGGTAGGCCAAAACGGCAGATGATGTTCTTCTATATGAAGTTGATTACTTCTTACTCATGAATTTGGGCGAATGCGCCTGCTTTCACCCATTTGGAGAAATAGTCAGTCAAAACTAAAAGGAATTTAACGTTACCTCGTCCCGCAGGAGTGGTCCCACGATGTCTATCTCTCACTTGATGAACGACCATGGAGAGATGACGGAATGAAGGTGTTCGCCTGCTTGGTAGATTATTGGGGCATACTTCTAACACTGTTCGCACTTCTTTATGAATTCCAGGGCATCTTTCTTCATGGTAGGCCAATAGTATCCTGCCCGAACGAGGCATTTGACGAGTGCTTGATCACTGGAATAACTACCATATTGGCCTTCGTGGACTTCCTCGAGGACGCGTAGAGTTTGATTTGGGCCCAAATATTTTGCCAGTGGACCATCATACGTCCTTTTATACAGTTTGTTATTGAGGAGGTCGTACCTTGCCTCTTGCATTCTCAACTTCCTGGCTGTTTTTTATCGGTTGGGATGACACCATCCTGCACGTAACTTACAATACAATTGTGCCAGTTCCAGGTTAAGCTTATAGATTTTACCTCGACATGATCTTAGGCTGAGCGAAAGAGATGCACCACATTTTTGACTCCACGGGTTATGCTTTTGGTTGCAGAGACCAATTTTGCGAGGCCGTCCGCCTCGGCATTCCGAGTTCGTGAAATTTGGTCGAGATGGTATTTTTCAAATTTGGGCAAAATTTTGCATATCTCGGTTTGGTACTTTTGCAACCTTTGCTTCTTGATCTAGAAAGTCCCAATAACTTGGTTGATGATGAGCTAGGAGTCGCAGCGTAGTCTTAGACGTCTCTTCCTATACTCGAGTGCTAGCCTCAATCCTATAATTACGACCTCATACTCGGCCTCTTAGTCATATCTGGGAACCTTATAGATTGGTGAATGACCTCTTCGGTTGGGACTTCTAGCATGAGTCCCAGTCCGGAGCCGCATGCATTGGATGTGTCGTTGGTGTGTAAGACCCAGAGGTCATGCATCAGGTTAGAAGCTTCAGTGGCTTCCTTCTCAGCTTTGGGCACCACCTTGGTACTAAAGTCCGCGACAAAGTCAGCCTTTGGACAGGCTTTGTTCACATTGGTAAAGTGCACGCCCATTCTCCATTTCCCATTCCTCTTTGACCATTACAACATTAGATATCCACTTGGGGTACTTCGACTCCTATTAGAGCTGTTGGCCAATAATTTCTCCACTTCTTTGTGGATGGCTTTGTTGATGGTGGGGTTGAACTTTCGTCGAACCTGCCTTACTGGGGTAGTAGGGGTCGACACTTAACCTGTGTGTGGCTATCTCTTTGGGGATGCCTGGCATATTTTCATGGCTAAAGGAAAACAAATCTGCGTTAGCTACTAAGAATTGACTATATTTACCTAGGTCTTTGAGTTTGCTGCGAATGTAGGCCTTTTTACTGGGATCGCTTTGATCTAGTCGTATGAGATCGAGGTCCTCTATGGTCGATCCTGCAGCTTTGATTGTTTCCGGATCCATAAGTGTATTCTTGGCTTCGTCCTGTAGGGACCTCGACCCTGCTGATTGGTATGCTTCCTTTCGTTTTCTTTCTTTTATTGAGTAGTCGTACTATCCAGGGCGATCCGATATCATTCCCGGGATGTGCTTTGTTCCCCTTGTATGTTGAATATTCCCTAGGAGGTCGGGAACTTGATCACTTGGTATAGGCTGGAGGGACCGTCCTCATGGGTTGTATCTATGGATGACCTACGATGTGTTGTATGTCGTATCCTGATCCATGATATGAAACGTCATCTCCAGCATCACCCCACCATTGAGGACGAGGGGATCTCGCCCGAAGTTTGTTCAACTGCATTATTAAAATTGATTAGTGTAATGCAGAGTGTCACTATCTTATCCTCAAGTTGCATCTGTACGAGGACTCGAGGATAGATAATGCACGCCCCGCTTTCGTCGTCCACCATAGTTCTCTTAACATCAGTATCAAGAATTCGTAAAGTAATGACAAGTGCATCATTGTGAGGGAAAGTCAAATCGTCAACATCTGACTCATCAAAAATGATACTCTCTTCGAGGCCATCATACCGTTCGTGGGTGATCGATATCTTGGTGAGTGGCGTGAACATGATGCCATTGATGGAGGCGTCATCACTGCCTCCAATATATCATGTTGATGGTGCGAGCGGGAGAGGGCATCTTTGGCGGGCCTGAACGTTCTCGGCCGTTTGCTAGGTTGTTCCTGCCTTTGTCACTGAGCAACTCTCTGAGGTGTTCTTGTTGCAGCAGATTCGCCACTTCTAATCTTAGAGTGTGGGAGTCTTTTGTCTTGTGTCCATGGTCTTGGTGGAACTCATAGAAGGAGTCCAACTTCTTGGTGCTTGGGTCAGACCTCATCTTTAGTGGCCATTTCACCTTTGGTCCGGGCTTCTCGAGTGTGTAGACCACTTCTGTAGGTGGCACACAAAAATTATGAGCAGATAGTGAAGGGACCATACCTCGGTCATTTTTGTGGATGTTTGATCTTGGCCTTGAAGGGCCGTCTTCATGATGGAAGTTGGGGACAGGTGGCCTGATATAAGGTTGATGTCGATCTCTGCCTGGTCGTGGCACTGGGGGTCTCTCCTTGTGTTGTCCCTACGTTCCCTTTTGGGTTCGAGTTGCATTGAGGTGAGTCGTTGGGTTATCCCATTGAGGTCTTTGTCATCTTCTTTGACCTTAACACAGTAGGCATTGTGGATCTCGTCCCAGGTAGCTGGTGAATACTTCATCAGTCGGCTCAGTAGCTTTCTGGTCACCTTTGAACCTTCTCCGTTCAGCTTGTTTTGGAAGGCTGCTACGGCCATTCATTCGGAGATGTTTGGTAGGGTCATCCTCACCCTGTTGAATCGAGCTAAGAAGTCCCCGAGTCCTTCCCCTAGGGATTGTCTGATGGCAAAGATGTCATTTACCCTTGTTTCAGCTTTCTTGGTCCCGACATTCGCCATTATGAACTTGTCCGCCATCTCTTTGAATGTTTCTATAGATTAGGCTGGTAGCTGCGAATACCATGTTAACGCCCCTCCTGTGAGGGTTTCACCGAACGTTTTCAACAAGATGGAGGACACATGTTCTTTGGTGAGGTCTCCTTTTCAGTGCGATGACATAATAGGTCACATGGTCCTTGGGATCAGTCATCTCGTCATAGATTCTGAGGTACAAGGGCATCTTGAAAGCTTTTGGTATGGCATGAGGAGCCACTTCTTCCTGCGGCTGTTCCACAAACCTACCGGCATCTCTTTTTGGTAATAACTTGGGGGCACCTGGTATCTTGTCTATCCGTTCTTGGTGCTCCTTCATCTGTTTTTTGAGTGTCCTATTCTCGTTTTCTATTTCTTCCATTCTCTTTAATGCGTCGGCGAGGACGCTGTCACCTGCACTGTCAGCAATCATATTGATATTACCTGAAGTAGGAGGGTTCGGTTGGTCATCTCGTCCATTCTTACGTTGCATTGCAGGGATCCTTGGAGTTTTCTCGGTCGTGCTTGGGGCCTGCTTGCTCATCATGCTGATCAAAGTGTCGGTTAGCCAAGCCTCTAGGAGCTTTTTCATAGCGGGTGGTGCTCCTTCTTCCGTGGAAGTGGAACCCTCTTTTTCGTTTGGATTGGTTGTGCTATAGAAGGGTGTCATCGACTTCCCTCGCCTAGGGGATCTCATAGGAGTTGTTTCTTCATCTTGGTTTCATACACTTCATCAATAGCACTCATTAGGTTGAGCAGGACGTTGTCCGATACCCTTGTTCCCTTTCCTTGATCGATCTTTCTCCCTGGTTACCAACCATGGAATCTTTGTATGCAAAGAGAAAAAGGATAGCTTTACAGTATGTTAGGTTAACAAGCGACGAAAGTTGTAGATACGAATGAAAAATAATAGTTCGACTAAGAAATCCCCACAGACGACACCAAACTATATGACCCAAAAATTAGATTGGGTTTTTATACAATTAGAGTTATAGAAAAAAAGGGTTAATTAAAGTTGATATTAATATTCAATAGCAGATCTAACACTTTAATGGCGAATATTTAATGTGTAGTATTAAATAAGGTTATCTAAGAACAATAATGAAGCAATAAAGGTTTGAAAACGTTAAGGATAGTAATAAATGATAATGAATGGCTTTTAAATAATAAATGAGATAAAGTTCACCCGATAAGGGTGAGATTTTTCACTATGCTTTCTGATAATGATGGATTATGATAAGCGGTTCAATATTCCAATTCTTCTTGGATCGGGAGAGAAAAGTCAAAGAAAATGAAGTGTAAAATTAAGCTTCGTATGTATTCAATAAGGAGAGATTCTTGCACAAAGAATGTCAATGATATTCTCTACAAAAATATTCGATGCACTTTTGGAACTATATCTCTTCCTATTTATAAGAGTATATGGGTAACAAAAGCCTAGATAGTACAACAGAAAGGAATATCCATAAGAATATTCTCTAGGGAATCTAAATCCTAAAACTAGTCGTTACTTCGTACCGAAGGTGGGGTGCTCGTTCTCGCCCTCGTCATCCGTTAAACCACCTTGACGATTTATCCTCTTCACATGACTTAGAGCTTTCTGGAGTCAGGTTGACACGTCATAACGTTGATACGTCACAGCCTCCTAAGGTTTTGTCGCCGCTGACCAGGTCAAATGCATGACATGAAATTTTTCGTACGTATAGTTTGATCAAATATAATTTTTATGATCAAGATTCAACTTTAAAAACTCTTTCTGAAAAATTTTCATTTTCCAAAAAGTTATTAAGTGCCTCTATAAAAGAATCTTTAGTAAATTGTTTTATGCAAGAAATTAAAGGTCCTCTCCTTGTTGAACTGAAACTTTATTGGTTGCTGGTTCATAACGGCTTTTATGTTTTCGACCATAGAATGTTTGGCACCACAAAGAATAATACTACTCCCTTTGGCCCAATTTAAGTTATTTTTTACTATTTTAATATATATTAAGAAATTTATTTTTTAGCATTAATTAATAATAAAATTGATTATATTAAACCTAATTTGCTCATTGAAAATCTAACAAACTACTCTTAAGCTTTTTACTTCAAAGACAACTTTGAAACGAAAAAATTAATTCTTTTTTTATATTTAAAAAAATCAAATATTATCGACAAAAAAAAAGTAAAAAAATTACTTAAATTGGAACGAATGGAGTTATAATCTTGAGGCACGAAATCCATAATTTCGTTTCAGTTCTTTCTTACACTGTTTACGAAAATGATATATGTACGCACATTCATTTGTTTAGTTATCTGCGATTATGAGCTTCCCCTTTAAGGCACTAAAGTTAAAAAGCAAAGCAATTGAGTATTTTCCAAAAGAGAGAATGACCTTTGTAGCCTATGCTTTATAGAAACCCGACATCCTTGATTTTAAAATTGTATTACACATATTGGAGCCTTTTGAGTAATTAGTCTAACTTTACGACATGTCCAAAGCATTGAACTCGAGTATGTTAGAGACCTATTATATGTTTTTTTTTTCCCAATTCAAATAAGAAATTTTCTGTCTTGTTTCCACAGAGCATACTGCCCTTCTCGTTCTCAGATTCATACCATTTCCATTGCCTGTAGCCGAATTTGGAGCAGTCTTCTGCATGAGTAGGAAAAACTGATAATCTAAAATGACCAATTCGTTTAATACGACAAACTAAGTGTCATTCTTATAGAATTTGTTTCAGAGGTAGGCCAAGTCTCACACCAATATAACATAACTAGGAAAATGGGAACTTGATGATGTTGTCCCATCCAAACAACAAAAGAATAATGATATGTCTCGTGGTCCATTCGATATCTGTCTGATCTTTCTTTTAAATTAATAGGTGATCATGCTCTAATAGAATTTAGTGAGTACCATGAGCAACAACATTTACCGAGCTATCTCCATCACTATAATTATAAAGGTGTACTAAACCGACGTTTATTTATGGTGTTAGTTGAGTATTAATGATGTGCAGAAAAGTACTAATTAAAATAGTGTTGTCACTGGCTCATTCGAGACGCGCTTAGATCCTAAAGTTCAAAAAATCTTTAGGTAAGCGCTTCAACTCATTTAGGTTACAGTTCGGTATTGTATGTAAGGTACTCAGGTATGTGCCTCACTGCCCATAAGTTCTATCTTAAGTAGAGTAGTATTAAATACTTTCTTTGTATAAAAAAGATTATCCTAGTTTTACTTGGTACAAACTTTAATAAAAAAGGAAATATTTTTGAGATATGTAGTCTTAAAGAAGTCATAATATTTGTATGGCTGTAAAATTTTTGAAACTTGTGGTTTTAAATCTGCCATAATATTTGTGTGGCTATAAATACTTTATATTAAGGAAATATTTAGAGGTGTTGATCTTTTTGAAACACACTAATAAGAAATAGTGTCATGAAAAATCTAGTTATCTAATTAGATGTGAGTGGGCTCTGATACCAATTGATAGATTATTATAAGCAACAGAAGCAATCCCAGTATCAAAAATTACATGTAATCTAGACAACTAGCATATACAGAGTTTTATGGGTTACCTCTTGAAGCATGAATAAAGCTCATCTATCACGTGAACTTTCAGAACTACAACATCTCAAGAAATCTCCACCACCCGCACAATCGCGATCCCCAAACGTTTTACGATCTTCTACTGTATTACCCAAATAATATCCGAAAATAATAATTTCGTGTGGGCAAAATTTCTAGAAAAATATGGCTGAAAATTTCAGCTACCGTGTCTCTGTCCCTCTAGGTGGAAAACCTTATGTATTTGTAGCACGAGTTCTAAGGGTTAAAACCCTTTTTCAAAACCTATTGGGTTTTCTTTTCTATCACGAAAATGATTCCTTTATTTTCTATTATTTAGGCACAGCAGGGACCACAAAATTTAATTAATAAAGCTTCCAATTATGGAATTAATTTTTAATTTTTGAAATTAATATCCACCAAGCAATACGCACATAAGTCCCATCTTATACCGCCTCATGTACATCAACCCCAAGCCTTATACCGCCGCATGCGCATCAATATCACATTACACTAACAACTTGCACCACATGTGCTCATATATCACAATTTGCCAACAATCCACAATATCAATATTTTCACAACAATGGCCCATGACTCCACTACAATGGGTACAAGAATATCAACAATAACAATAAATGTAAAATGCATGAAAAGGAAGTTGTTTCAACAATAACAATTCGCTTCAACATGATAACGACTTTCACTACCTCAACACCACTAATTCAACAATGAGAGACAATATATAACCACGATGTCAAATAAGAATAATTCAGAATGGAAAAGATAACGTATAGCAATGACTTCAAATAATGGAATTAAACAATGAAAGAGATAACATGAACAATAACTTCAATTAACGGTAATCAACAATTAAAGATGTAACATGTACAATAATTTCAATTAATGATAATCACTAATAAAAGGAATAACATGTATAATGACTTCAAATAATGATAATCAACAATGACGAGATAGCATGTAACAATAAAAGAGACAACAATTCAACTAAAGCATGAGAACAAATTATCTATTAGGAGGTAGAACAAATATTAACAAAATCATTTAAGGCATGTAAGGATAGACTAACACAAGTAAGAATAGATTGACAAAGAGAATTAGAACATGATATGGCATTCAATTGAAGCATGAAAATAGTCTAAGTAACCTAAACAGGTCAAATGACACGTACAACCCGTGTACCCACTCATCACCTTGCGTAAACGAATTTCACTTAGCACAATTGAATCAAATAATATCAATCCTAAGGGGTAGTTCTCCCACACGAAGTTAGACAAGATACTTACCTCAACTAGGCTAATTCAACACTCGAAAATAGCTTTTCCCTTAAAATTAGCGTTCACACAACTCAAATCTAACCAAAATTGACTTAATATCATCAAATAATGCTATGAAATTTAATTGCAATAGATAAAGCTAAAATCTTTATATTTTTCTCAAAAAGTCAACAAAAGTCAATCCGAAGCCCATTCGGTCAAAACCCGAGTCCAATGGTAGATTTAGTCTACCCATGACCCCACGAGTTCATATATATGGTTAGTTTTAAAATTCGAGTCCAAATCGACTCTCAAAACTTAATTTCTTATTTTTCAATAACTTGACAAAGTTTCACAAATTTTCACTTTGATTTACATGATTTTGATGTTAAAATCTTAGATATGTTGATGGAATATGATTAGAAATGGATTAGAATCACTTACCCAAGGTTTGTAGGTGAAATCCCCTCTCCAAATCGGCTCCTACCGAGTCTAGAGTTCAAAACTGAGAGAATGAGTTCAAAACTCCCGTCTCCCAACCCTTTAACCAACTGCAGATGTCATATTTGTGACACATTGCGGACTAGGCCTCGCATTTGCGAACCCTGACAGCTCAAGTCAACATCGCAATTGCGATGAAAGCTTCGCAATTGCGAACCGGAGGGCCATCACAAAAGCGAATAATTGTTCGCAAATGCAAACTATGCTTTAATCACGTGGGCTTCGCAAATGCGAAGGGGAGGTTGCATTTGCGACAACTGCCCCTCCTTTGGAACTTTCGCAAATGCGAGCCTAGTGTTCACATTTGCGACACCAAAGCACCAGACACCAAAAATTTGCCAACTTTAGTCCAAAACACTCTGGAACATGTCCAAAACTCATCCGAGCCCTTGAGGCTCCAAACCAAACATCCACACAAGTCTAAAAATATCATACAAACTCGCTCGCGAGATCAAAACACAAAAATAACATTTAAACAACGAATTGAACTCTAAAATACATGAATTTCAAAAATAAATTCAAGAATTTCTAGAGTTAGAACTAACGTCTGAATCCTATCAAATCAACTCCAAATGACACCAAATTTTATAGACAAGTCCTAAATACCATAACGGACCTATTCCAAGTCCCAAAATCGAATTTCGTGCTCGATAGCTAAAAGTCATCTTACGGTCAAACTTTTCAACTTTAAATTGTCAAATTTTAGCAAATCAACATAAGTCAACCTACGAACTTCCAAAATCAATTTTGGGCATACGCCCAAGTCTGAAATCACGATACAAATCTATCGGAGCCATAAAAATACAGTTCCGAGTTTATTTTTACAAAAGTCAAAGTTTGGTTAATATTTTCTAATTTAAACTTCTAAGTCAAGAATCAAGGGTCCAAATCAAAAGATTCCCGGAATAAAGCTAATCAACCCAACAATTCATAAAATCATAACTACACGTGTGTGAAGCAATAAAAGGGCTAACGGGGTGCAATTACAGAAAATAATCGATCGGGTCGTTACATTATCCCTCTCTTAAAACAAATGTTCATCCTCGAACATGCATTAGGACGTACCTAAAGTTGTGAATAGATAAGGATAACAAGCTGCGCATATCATGCTCGGTCTCCCAAGTCGCCTCTTCGACCGGATGACCCCTCCATTGAACCTTCACTGAAGCAATATCCTTTGATCTTAACTTTCGGACGTGTCGGTCCAAAATAGCCACAAGCTCCTGAATATAAGTCAAATCCTTGTCCAATTGGACTATGCTGAAGTCTAGAACATGAGACGGATCACCATAATACTTACGGAGCATAGAGACATGGAACACTGGATAAACCGTAGATAAACTAGGTGGAAAGGCAAGCTTGTAGGCCACCTCTCCAATCCTCTCAAGGTTCTCAAGAGGCCCGATATACCTAGGGATCGACTTGCCCTTCTTCCTGAACCTCATCACACCCTTTATGGGTGAAACCCGGAGCAATACTCTCTCTCCAACCATGAATGCAACATTGTGAACCTTCTGATCTGCATAACTCTTCTGTCTAGATTGGGCTATACGAAGCTGATCCTTGATCATCTTAACCTTCTCCAAAGCATCTCGAACCAGATCTGTGCCTAATAACTTAGCCTCTCCCAGCTAAAACCACCCAATTAGAGAACGACGCCGTTTCCCATAATGAGCATCATAGGGGCCATCAGAATACTCAACTACTAGTAGTTGTTGTAGGCAAACTCCGCAAGTGACAAGAACTGATCCCAATCACTCCCAAAATCTATAACATAGGCGCGAAGCATATCCTCTAATATCTGAATAGTGCACTCGGACTGTCCGTCTGTCTGAGGGTGAAATGTTGTACTCAACTCAACCCGTGTGCCTAGCTCATGTTGTACAACTTTCCAGAAATATGATGTGAACTGCATACCCTGGTGAGCGATGATGGATACCGATACGCCATGAAGTCAGACAATCTCACAGTTATAAACCTGAGCCAGCTGCTCTAAAGAATAGGTAGTCACTACTAGAATGAAATGAGTTGACTTGGTCAACCTGTCCACAATCACTCATACCACGTCAAATTTTTTCTGAGTCCGTGAAAGCCCAACAACGAAGTCTATGGTGACACACTCTCATTTCCACTCAGGAATCTCAAGCCGCTGAAGCAAACCTCCCGGCCGCTGATGCTCATACTTCACCTACTGACAATTTAGGGATCGAGCTACATACTCCACTATGTCTTTCTTCATCCTCATCTACCAATAGTGCTGCCTCAAGTCCTGATACATCTTAGCGGCACCCGAATGAATGGATTACCGCGAACTATGGGCCTCCTGAAGAATCAACTCATGTAACCCATCCATATTGGGCACACATAATCGGCCCTGCATCCGAAACACACCGTCATCTCCGATAGAAACCTCCTTGGCATCACCGTGCTGAATTGTATCCTTGAGGACAAGCAAGTGGGGGTCGTCATACTAATGCTCTCTGATACAGTCATATAGAGAAGACCAAGAAACCATGCAGGCAAGAACTCGACCGGTCTTCGACACATCAAATCTAACAAACTGGTTGGCTAAGGGCTTAACATCCAACGCTAATGGCCTCTCTACTACCGGTAGATATGCTAAACTACCCAAACTCTCTGCCTTTCGACTCAAGGCATCAGCCACCACATTGGCCTTCACAGGATGGTATAGAATGGTGATATCATAGTCCTTAGGTAACTCTTACCACCTCCACTGACACAAGTTAAGATCTTTCTATTTGTACAGATGCTGTAGACTCCGGTGGTCGGTAAAGACCTCATAATAAAAACCGTACAAATAATGTCACCAGATCTTCAATGCATGAACAATGGATGCCAACCCCAAGTCATGGACTGGATAATTCTTCTCATGGGTCTTTAGTTGTCGAGACGTGTAGGCAATCACCCTACCGTCTTGCATCAACACCGCGCTAAGGCCAACATGTGACGCATCACAATACGTAGTATAAGACCTCGAGCCCGCAGACAACACCAACGCTGGGGCTGTATTCAAAGGAGTCTTGAGCTTTTGAAAGCTTACCTCACACTCCTCGGACCATCTAAAAGGAGTACCCTTCTGGGTCAATCTGGTCATAGGTTCAACAATAGATGAGAAGCCCTCTACGAAATGATGATAATACCCGGCCAAACCAAGGAAACTCCAAATCTTAGTGGCTGAAGACGGTCTAGGCCAATTCTACACTGCCTCAATCTTCTTCGGATCTACTTTGATCCCCTCACTCGACACCACATGACCCAAAAATGCCACCGAATCAAGCAAGAATTCACACTTTGAGAATTTTGCATATAACTTCTTTTCTCTCAAAGTCTGGAGCACGATCCTCAAGTGCTGCTCATGATCTTCCCGGCTGCGGGAGTACACCAAGATGTCGTCAATAAACACAATGATGGATGATTCAAGATAAGGCTGGAACACACTGTTAATCAGGTGCATAAATGTTGCTGGGGCATTGGTCAGCTCAAATGACATCACGAGGAACGCGTAGTGACCATAGCGAGTCCTAAAGGCAGTCTTCGGAATATCTGGATCCTGAATCTTCAGGTGATGATAACCTGACCGCAAATAAATCTTTGAGAACACTTTGGCACCCTATACCTGATCAAATAATTCATCAATGCGTGGCAATGGACACTTGTTCTTCACTGTAACCTTGTTCAACTGACGATAATCAATACACATGCGCATAGAACCATCTTTTTTCTTCACAAATATGACTGGAGCACCCTAGACAACACATTAGGCCGAATGAAACCATTATCAAGCAACTCTTGAAACTGCTCATTTAACTCCTTCAGCTCCGCTGGGCGATATGATATGGTGGAATAGAAATGGGCTGAGGGCCCGGCAACAAGTCAATACCAAAATTGATATCTCTGTCGGGCGACATTCCCGGAATCCGCTGGAAATATATCTGGAAAGTCTCTTACTATTGAAAATGACTTAACGGTAGGAGTATCAGCACTGACATCCCTCACAAAGGCTAGATAAGCATCATACCCCTTCTCAACCATCAACTGAGCCTTTAGAAATGATACAACCCTGCTAGGAACATAATCTAATGCACCCCTCCACTCTAACCGTGGAAAACCTGGCATGGCCAACGTCACAGTCTTGGCGTGACAATCTAGAATAGCATGATAGGGTGACAACCAGTCCATGCCCAAGATAACATCAAAGTCTACCATACTAAGTAACTGTAGATCAACTTTGGTCTCAAAACCACAAATAACAACTAAACACGACCGATACACATGGTCCACAATAATAGAATCTCCTACATGCATGGACAGATAAACAGGAGAACTTAAAGAATCACGAGATATATCAAAATACAAAGCAAAGTACGATGATACATATGAATAAGTGGATCCTGAATCAAATAAGACTGATGAATCTCTATGGAAAACCGGAACCATTCCTGTAATGACCAGGTCTGAAGCAACTACCTCCGTCTTCCCCGAAAGAACATAGAATCTGGCATGGCCTCCCCCTTTAGGCTATCTTTACTCCCCATCCCTAGCTGGCTGGGAGGGTGAAGCGGCTACTAGGGCAACAATCATGGCCAAGGAAGTCTGTGGACCTGACCGAATTTGTCGCAGATCGGGCAGGTGCTCTGGCTGCACCACGTGCCCCTCCTCGGCCTCTACCTCGGCCCCGGCCTCTCGCGGCTCTAGCAGGGTGCATGGGTGTCTGATCATCGAATCTAGCAGTGCGTGTTCTCACCATCTGTGAGAGAATAGAAAGTCAAAGATTCAGTTTTCGAAGTCAACCAATTCACAGGATAAGGAATCAATGAAATGAAGTTTTCCTAACAGTTTCGTAGCCTCTCGAAGATAAGTACAAACGTCTCTCTACCGATCTGCAAAACTCTACTAAACCATCTTATGACTCGTAACACCTATGAACCTAGAGCTCTAATACTAACTTGTCACGATTCCAGTTTTCCTCCGTAGGATGTTGGGATGACACCTAGTCTCTACGACTAGATAAGCCTAACAAATAATAATAACTTGGCAGAAACAATTTATCAAAATACTAAAACAAAGTTGAATACTGATATAACTTTCCGATATAAAATATAATCTCAACAGTACGCTCCCCAAAATAGGTGAAACTGAGTCATAAGTTTTATAGAGTAAATCTAGTATAACTACTTCATCACTGTCTGAAAGAACTACATCAGTAAACACAATAAATGGGAAGGTGACTCCGAGGCCTACGGACGTGGAGCAAGTATACCTTGAAGTTTCCCAAGCAGCACCTACAAAGAATCTCTAACGACCGACACGAACAGACGTACCTGAATCTGCACAAAAACAAAATATGCAGAACCGTAGTATGAGTACACCACAATGGTACCCAATAAGTATCAAGCCTAACCTTAGTAGAATAGTGATGAGGTCAAATCAACATACCTACTATGATATAAATAAGCAGTATGAAAATGTAATATGGATATGTAATGGAAAGTGAAGGAATAACCGATAAGAAACAAGAAAATAACATGAAATAGTACAGGAAATCAACAATGGAAATAGCGTAAAAGAAGCATATAAAGGGTCTACAATGATCATGTTCGGACAACAACTGCTAGAACAATAAAGAAGGAAACAACAAGAAGTATTCCCACCAAAACTCTTTGCAACATGAATAAACAGCGAGAATCACAACTAGGTACCACCTCGTGTATAATAAAATCAAAACCTAGGTACCTCCTCGTATAATCAAGAGTCACAACTGAGGTACCGCCTCATATTCACATTTCTCAATTTCAATCACAATCTTTCCTTATACCGCTGTGTGAGCCTTACATTTGAAATAGGCTTAGAAAAATAGTTTTTCCAAAATAGCTACACGCACTTTAGCCCACCTTATGACACCGCGTGGCTTCACATAGTTCCCCTACAAGCAACACGCACATAAGTCTCACCTTATACCGCCACATGCACATCAACCCCAAGTCTTATGCCGCCGCATGCGCGTCAATATCACATTACAATAATAACTCGAGCCACAGGTGCCCATATATCACAATTTGCCAACAATCCACAATATCCGTGTTTCCACAACAATGGCCCACGGATCCACCACAATGGGTACAAGAATATCAACGACAACAATGAATGTAAAATGATCAAAAGGAAGATGTTTCAACAATAACATTTTTTCCTCAACGTGATAACAACTATCACTAGCTCAACACCAATAATTCAACAATGAGAGACAATGTATAACCACAATGTTAAATAGGAATAATTCACTATGCAAAATATAACGTATAGCAATGACTTCAAATAATGAAATTCAATAATGAAAGAGATAACATGAACAATAATTTCAATTAACAGTAATCAACAATGAAAGAGGTAACATGAACAATAACTTTAATTAATAATAATCAATAATAAAAGAGATAACATTTATAATGACTTCAAATAATGATAATCAACAATGATAAGATAGCATGTAATAATAAAAGAGACAACAATTCAACTAAAGCATGAGAGCAAATCACCAATTAGGAGGTAGAACAAGTATTAACGAAATCATTTTAGGTATGTAAGGATAGATTAACGCAAGTAAGAATAGATTGACTAAGAGAATTAGAACATCATATGGCATTCAATTAAAGCATGGAAATAGTCTAAGTAGTCTAAACAAGTCAAATGCCACGTACAACCCGTGTACCCACTCGTCACCTTGCATACACAGATTTCACTTAGCACAATTGAATCAAACAATACCAATCCTAAGGGGTAGTTCTCCCACACCCCAAAAAAAAAAGTTAGGCAAGACACTTACCTAAACTAGGCCAATTCAACACTTGAAAATAGCTTTTCCCCTAAAATTCGCCCCCACACGACTCAAGTCTAACCAAAATCGACTAAATATCATCAAACAATGCTAGGGAATTCAATTGCAATAGATAAAACTAAAATCTTTACACTTTTCTCAAAAAGTTAACCTGGGGTTTGCCCGGTCAAAACCCGGGTCCAATAGTAGATTCCGTATACACATGACCCCACGGGTTCATACATGTGGTTAGTTTCAAAATTCGAGTCTAAATCGACTCTCAAAACTCAATTTCTTATTTTTAAAAAAATTGACAAAGGTTCACAAATTTTTAGTTTGATTCACATGATTTTGCTGTTAAAATCTAAGATATGTTAATGGAATATGATTAGAAATAGATTAGAATCACTTACCCAAGGTTTATAGGTGAAAATCCCCTCACCAAATCGCCTCCTACCGAGTCTAGGGTTTAAAAATGAGAGAATGAGTTCAAAAATCTCGTGTCCTAGCCCTTTAACCAACTGCAGATGTCGCATTTGCGACACAGGGTTCGCATTCACGAACCTTTGCAGTTACGGACCAAGGCTCGCATTTGCGAACCCTGACAACTCAAGTCAACATCGCAATTGCGATGAAAGCTTCGCAATTGCGAACTGGAGGGCCATCACAAAAGCGAACAATTGTTCGCAATGCGAACTGTGCTATAATCCTGTGGGCTTCGCAAATATGAAGGGGAGGTATTTTTTGCGACAACTGCCCCTCCTCTGTCACCTTCGCAAATGTGAGCCTGGTGTTTGCATTTGTGACACCAGAGCACCAGACACCAGAATTTTGCCAACTTCAGTCCAAAATACTTCGGAACATGTCCGAAACTCATCCGAGCACTCGGGGCTCCAAACCAAACATCTACACAAGTCTAAAAACATCATACGAACTCGCTCGCACAATCGAAACACAAAAATAATATTTAAAACTACGAATTGAACTTAAAACGCATGAATTTTCAAGAAATTCTAGAGTTATAACTAAACGTCTGAATCCTATCAAATCAACTCCAAACGACACCAAATTTTGCAGACAAATTCTAAATACCATAACAGACCTATTCCAAATCCCAAAATCAAATTCCGAGCTCGATATCTAAAAGTCAACCTACGGTCAAACTTTTCAACTTGAAATTGCCAAATTTCAGCAAATCAACATTAATCAACCTACGGAGTTCCAAAATCAGTTCAGGGCATACACCCAAGTCCGAAATAACGATAAGAAGCTATCAGAGCCATGAAAACACAGTTATGGGTCATTTTTACAAAAGTCAAAGTTTGGTCAATATTTTCTAATTTAAACTTCTAAGTCAAGAATCAAGGGTCCAAATCAACCTGAAAGCTTCCCTGAACGAAACTAACCAACCCCGCAAGTCATAAAATCATTAATACACGTGTGTGAAGCAATAAAAGGGGTAACAGGGCACAATTACACAAAACAATCGATCAGGTCGTTACACACTCCTTATTCAATTTTCAAATTCATCCATTAAATCTTATTTAACTCCCCATGTTTAGATTCAGATACTAATTAATTAAATTAAATATCTGAAATTTTTTTTTTTGATTATTTCCTTTAGACTTTTGCTCAACTTATTTCATGTGTCGGATACAAAATCTACCGGCCGGGTTTATACATAAAAACTTTTAAGTTTTCATGAAGGTGTATCATCAATCTCTAAACCGAGACATAGATTCCATCAACTAACTATTACTTCGCTAATGTACATTATTATTATCCAATTTACCAGGCATATTGACCCACGAAAGAATCTCGCCTTTAAATAAATCAAAACAATAATAATATATACAACTAATAATAATTATATCAAGATTAAGAGTATAAATACATTTAATGGCTAGATAATTTATTTTATTAAGTAAGCATATAATACTTATTTCTATTGGTCCGTTCAATACATACAAAATGTACAAGCACAAGATGTTGGAATTAAGACATTTTCATAATCAAGATAAATTATATTTAATCTTGTGCTACAATCATTCCTGATGGTTTGTCTAATTCCATCATTAGATTGTGAACTCAAACTTTATACTTATAAAAATTGATGATTTAATCTTTCGTGTATAAGCTAAACTCTATACACTCAATCATCTACTATATAAGCAAAGGACGCATGCGAATATGCGATCTATTTAAAACTTTATTAAAATTGAATAAATAATTGTTCCATAATAAATACTATATCCAAACCATACTCATGGTTAATGGTATATATCCCAACGATCTTCACTTAGACTTTTAACCATGATATATAATTGTTCGAATATATTATATCTAAACGCATGTTAATAGTAAATGCCCCAAAAATTTTGAGTTGTTTGCAAGCTAGTCCGGATGTATCCATCTTTATAAAGGAATTTTATAATTTTACTTTTTCAAAATATAAAATTGATCGTTGTGGCCGAAAGTTGGATGGTTTGACACCTTTACTCCATATCAGAATATTTTTAATTTTATTAAAAATGGCTCTACAAACCCTTAGCTTCGACGGGTGTTCAGCCCATATCGCTATAGTGTACCAAATTAAAAAATCAAACTAAATCGATTAAAAAACCCGATTACATTTGGTTTGATTTGATTTGGTATTGCGTAAAAAGATTCGATCCATACCGACATATAAATATATAGTTTTTGTATATACTTTTAAGATTTTATATAGAATTTTTGTTAAAAGATATCTATAAATATTTGGGATTCTCATATGGGATATTTAATAGAACTATGAAGTCCATTTTAATTTACTTTAAATAATGGGTTGTATCATCACGTTCTTATCAAGTGTTATTGAAATGCGTCATCTTCGATATTGATATGTCAAGATCTATTAAATTCTTATATTTTTTTCGAATTTGAAATGGTATTTCGATAATTTAAAGTTAAATATAATATATCATTATTTAGGTATCATTTTTATTATTATGTTTAATTATTAAATTCGGTTAACCTCGAAAGCGTACATCAATGAAATATTATTGTTAAACGACTAAGAAAATAACTATCATGTGTTACTAAGAAAATTCTCCTATAAAAATATTTTAATAGATTATATGTTTGTCATTTTTTTCATTTTTTACTAAACTTATACTGTATTTACTTATCAAAACTTTAGCAAAGTAAGATCGTAATTGCATACGGTCAAAACCGTTTTCGACCTTCGTACGATTGGTGAAGGCGGACCGATGAGCGTTTTCATAATATCCTGGTGAGATTTGAAAAAGGCATGAACGAGCTTCGAGTCTCGGGGTCAGATTAAATACCGAGCTTGACGTCATTATCGAGCTCGAGTCCAAATCAAACTATGATGAGAAGCGACAGAATCAAGCTTAAGAGCCAGAGGCCAACCAATACCGAGCCCAAGTCAATATCGGACTCCGAGTTAATATCAAGCTTGAGCTCACATCGAGCTCTAAGCCTGGAAACCAACCGATACCAAGTCCGATCAAGATCGAGTCAAGAGACAAGAGTCATTACAGCTGCACTAAGAAAGGGAATATCGCTGGAAATTAGGGAAAAACTGATTTATCAAGGGTTCCCCACTATGTATTTTTTATATCTAAGAGTAGGATCCCTCCACTATAAGAGGGATGACTATTATTTCTGTAGAGGACATGATCAATATACTATAACTCAAATATTGTTGAGACATTCTCATATTGGGAGATTATCCTTTTTAGCTTCATACATAACTCCATTTTGCTTGTTCATAAATCATCTTCCTTTCAACTCGATTTGAATCTTTTCTTATTGTCAATATTCGATATTTCTGCTTACTCTTTACGATTTGTGTCAGGTTATACCACATACCCTTAGAACTACGTACAAATTCAACTCTATCCATTTTTCGGGTAAACAGTTTGGCGCCCACCGTGGGGCTAAGGATAACAGTGGTTATTTGATACGAATCTGCAAAACGCACCATTTTACGCTTGTTTTCGAGAGAGTCTTTGATTTCGGATTAATAGCGGCGAACTCTCAAGTTAATGGCCTTACCTATCGACACTGAAGCTGGCCTTCAAGGTGAGAACAACAACTTGACGCCCAGGGCCAAAAGTCTGCTTGTCGACGCCGTCGGAGCTCAAGTCGAAGTGCCATTATACGTTAATTCACATGTGGCCATTGAGGCAAACCTACATTCTGAACCTAAAAATAGCATTCATGGAGGTACTCGATTTGCAGCTCGAGATACCCATAACGTTGAAGAAAACAGAATCAGCTTGCGTATGATTTTTGAAATATTGCAAGCTCAACAGGCAGCAATAGCTCAGTTGCAGAGTCAAACCCAGATACCGAGTAGGCCGGAGCCCAGTCCACCCCGAGAAATCACCCACAGAACGGAACCAGCTGTAGTAAGGTCAAATTAGCAAGAGTCGGGGACTAATCCCGAAATTGCTAAGATGTTCGAAGAACTGACCAAATGAATAGAATCAGGAGAAAGGAGGATCGAGGCAAATGACAAAAAGGTGGAAACATATAACTCTAGGGTTGATCAGATCCCGGGGACATCACCGATATTGAAGGGCTTAGATTCCAAAAAATTCGTAAAAAAGCCTTTCCCCCCGAGCGCGGCTCCAAAACCGATCCCAAAGAAGTTTTGGATGCCCGAGATTCCTAAATATAACGGAACTACCGACCCCAACGAACATGTCACCTCTTACACATGTGTCATTAAAGGGAACGATCTAGAGGACGATGAATCGAATCCGTATTATTGAAGAAATTCGGCGAAACGCTTTCAAAGGGAGCATTGATATAGTATCATAATTTACCATCTAATTCTATCGATTCTTTTGCTATGCTTGTAGACTCTTTCGTATGTGCTGGGGCCATAAAAATCGAGACCAGGAAGTCGGACCTGTTCAAGGTAAGATAAAAAAATAACGAGATGCTAAGGGAGTTCGTATCTCGTTTCCAAATGGAACGAATTGATCTACCACCAATCACAAACGATTGGGTTGTTCAGGCTTTCACTCAAGGTTTGAACGAACGAAGTTCGATGGGTTCATAGCGGTTGAAGCATAACCTGATCGAGTATCCAGCTATTACTTGGGCCGACGTGCATAATCGGTATCAATCGAAGATTAGAGTCGAAGACGATCAGTTGGGTTCTAGACCCGCTGTTAGAAGGGATATCAATCGAGAACAAGGGCCGGTCAGGGACCGATACCGACCATATAGTGGAGACCATAGGGGGAATGAATCAAGAACTAGCCCCGGACAAAGCAATAAAAGAAGTGATCGAGGTCAAGGGTCTCGGGGGCGGATGAACAGAAAAGGGTTCGATAGGCATACCGGACCTAAGGAAGCACCAAGGTTATCAGAGTATAACTTCAGCATCGATGCATCCGCCATCGTGCCTGCTATCGGACGCATCAAAGACACTAAATGGTCTCGACCCATGCAGACCGATCCTGCCCAGAGAAACCCCAATCAAATGTGCGAATATCATGGCACCTATGGCCACAGAACGGAAGATTGCAGGCAACTAAGAGAGGAGGTAGCCCAGTTATTCAATAAAGGGCACCTTCAAGAATTTTTAAGCGACAGGGTCAAAAACCATTTCAAAAATAGGGATTTTTGTAGGCAAAACAAAGAGGAAGAACCACAGCTCATCATTCACATGATCATCGGTGGTGTGGATACCCCTCAAGGGCCGGTACTTAAACACACTAAGACATCGGTTATGAGAGAGAAGCGACCTCGAACTCAGGATTACGCACCTATAGGAACCCTGTCCTTTAATGATGAAGATGCAGAAGGAGTCATGAAACCTCACAACAATGCACTGGTAATATCTGTAATTATGAATAAAACTAAAGTTAAGCGTGTGTTAATTGATCCAGGTAACTCGGTCAACATTATTATATCGAAGGTCATAGAACATCTCGGTCTACAGGACCAGGTCGTACCCACAACCCTGGTTCTAAACGGATTCAATATGGCATATGAAACTACCAAAGGCGAGATAATTCTACCAATAAACGTGGCCGGGACCATCCAAGAAACAAAGTTCCACGTAATCGAAGGTGATATGAGGTACAACGCCCTTTTTGGAAGGCCATGGATCCACAATATGAGAGATGTACCTTTGAACCTCCACCAGGTTCTTAAATTCCCAACATCGGAGGGAGTCAAAATTGTGTACGGAGAACAACCGGCCGCAAGAGAAATGTTTGTCGTCAAAGAAGCAATTCCGATATCCTTGCCTTCATAACCAAATGGGACGGACTCGAAGGGGGAACGCGATGCCAAATAGCAATCATAGACGTCGGCTTCGACCCAACTAGAAAATCAGAAGATTGACGAAGATGATGAGCAATGGATCCCTCGATCCTTTATGGTCCCCGATGATTCCAACGCTACCCAATCAACGATTGAAGAACTGGAGCAAGCCATACTAATCGGATATCTGCCCGAACGAAAGGTATACCTGGGAACAGGATTAACCCCCGAACTCAGGAAAAAGATTATTCAATTTCTTATTTATAACATAGATTGTTTTGCTTGGTCCCATTTTGACATAACAGGGATCACACTGAATATAACGACGCATCGTCTAAGCCTAGATCCTAGGTTCAAACCGGTGAAGCAAAATAGAAGACCCCAGTCCGAGGTAAAGCACGCATTCATAAAGGACGAGGTAACTAAACTTCTCAAAATAGGGTCCATTCGGGAGGTGAAATATCCAGAATGATTAGCCAATGTAGTTGAAGTCCCTAAAAAAGGGAACAAACTTAGAATGTGTGTAGATTATAAAAATTTAAACAAGGCATGCCCCAAAGATTCTTTTCCACTGCCTAACATCGATCGCATGATCGATGCCACGGCCGGCCATGAGATCTTTACTTTTCTCGATCCCTATTCTGGGTATAATCAAATCCAAATGAACCCGGGGGACCGAGAAAAAACTTCATTTATCACCAAGCATGAAACATATTGTTATTATGTAATGCCCTTCGGGATAACAAATATAGGAGCTACTTACCAACGCCTAGTAAATAAAATATTCGAGGAACAAATAGGTAAATCGATGGAATTTTATATTGATGACATGCTAGTTAAGTCACTGCGCGCAGAGGACTATTTGGCTCATTTTCAGGAAACGTTCGAGATTTTAAGAAAATACAACATGAAGCTCAACCCCGAGAAATATGCTTTCGGGGTCGGTTCAGGAAAGTTCCTTGGCTTCATGGAATCGAATCGGGGGATCGAGATCAACCCCGATAAAATCAAGGCCATTGAAGACATCACCATCGTAGACAGTGTAAAAGCCGTGCAGAGGCTAACAGGAAGGATAGTTGCCTTAGGCCGATTCATTTCAAAGTCGTCGGATCGAAGCCATCAATTTTTCTATCTACTAAAAAAAAGAACGATTTCTCCTGGACCCCTGAATGCCAACGGGCATTAGAGGAATTGAAGCGATACCTATTGAGCCCACCGCTACTTCACACTCCGAAGGCAGATAAGAAACTTTACTCGTACTTGGCGGTATCGAAAATAGCGGTAAGTGGTATCCTAGTTCGAGAAGAGCAAGGTACGCAATTTCCCGTTTATTATGTAAGTCGAACCTTAGGGAAAGCAGAAACTAGATATCCACACTTAGAGAAATTGGCACTTGCACTGATAAGCGCCTCTAGAAAGTTAAGGCCATACTTTCAATGTCACCCCATATGCGTATTAACTACTTACCCACTTCGTAATATTTTTCACAAGCACGAACTATCGGGCCGATTGGCTAAATGGTCCGTCAAACTCAATGGGTACGATATCGAATATCAACCACGGACGGCCATCAAGTCTCAAATTTTAGCGGACTTCATGGCCGATTTCATGCCAACCCTCGTACCTGAAGTTGAGAGGGAACTCTTGTTAAAATCGAATACATCATCAAGGGTATGGACCCTCTTCACAGACGGTGCTTCGGATGTGAAGGGGTCCGGGCTAGGCATCATTTTGAAGCCACCCACGGGTAGCACTATTAGGCAATCTATCAAAACTACTAGGTTAACTAACAATGAGGCCGAGTACGAGGCCATGATTGCAGGTCTCAAGCTAGCTAAAAACTTGGGAGCAGAAGTCATTGAAGCCAAGTGTCACTCTTTACTGGTGGTAAACCAAGTAAACAAAACCTTCGAAGTTCGAGAGGATAGAATGCAAAGGTATTTGGACAAACTGTAGGTAACTTTGCACCGTTTCAAGGAATGGACTTTACAGTATGTACCTCGAGAACAAAATAGTGAGGCAGATGCACTTGCAAATTTGGGGTCATCGGTCGAGGAAGATGAGATCAACTCAGGGACTGTCGTTCAACTCTCGAGATCCGTAATCAACGAAGGTCACGCTGAGATAAACTCCACAAGTCTAACCTGGGATTGAAGAAACAAATATATAGAATACTTCAAGAACGAGAAACTTCCATCGTACCCAAAGGAGTCAAGAGCTCTACGCACAAAAGCTGCATGGTTCACCTTATCCAATGATGGAACGCTGTTTAGAAGGATGTTCGATGGTCCACTGGCAATATGTTTGGGACCGGGAGATACCGACTACATATTACGTGAGATTCGCGAGGGCACTTGTGGAAATCATTCTGGTGCTAATTCATTAGTCTAAAAAATAATTAGAGCAGGATACTATTGGTTCGATATGGACAAAGATGCAAAGGAGTTTGTTCAAAAATGTGGTAAATGTCAAAGGTTTGCACTGATGATCCATCAGCCCAAAGAGCAACTTCACTTAGTCCTATCCCCATGGCCATTCATGAAATGGGGAATGGATATCGTCGGCCCCAGGTAAAGCTAAGTTCATTTTATTTATGACTGATTATTTGTCTAAATGGATTGAAGCACAGGCATTCGAGAAAGTGAGAGAGAAAGAGGTTATAGACTTCATCTGGGATCATATCATATGTTGATTTGGGATACCCGCCGAAATAGTATGTGATAATAGAAAATAATTTATCGGCATCAAAGTGACTAAATTCCTCGAAGACCACAAAATAAAAAAGATATTATCAACACCGTATCACCCTAGTGGTAACGGACAGGCTGAATCGACGAACAAGACTATCATTCAAAACCTAAAGAAAAGGTTGAACGACGCTAAGGGGAAATAGAGAGAAATTCCACCAGAGGTTCTTTGGGCATATCGAACAACATCAAAGTCCAGTACGGGGGCAACCCCGTTCTCCTTAGTATATAGATCTAAAGCCTTGATTCCGGTCGAAGTCGGGGAACCCCGTTCCAGATTTCAACATACAACAGAAGAGTCAAATTACGAGGCTATGAATACTAGCCTCGAATTATTGGATGAAAAACGAGAAGCCGCTCTCATCCGATTGTCCGCCCAAAAGCAGCGGATCGAAAGATACTATTACCGAAGAACCAACATTTGCCATTTTAAAATCGGGGATTTAATGCTAAGGAAAGTCACCCTCAACACTCGAAATCCAAATGAACTGGGTCAGAACTGGGAAGGACCGTATCAGGTCCTCGAAATCGTCGGTAAAGGATTCTATAAGCTCGGTATAATAAACAACAAGCAACTACCAAGCAATTGGAACGTGTCGCACCTAAAACGATACTACTGTTAAGGTACAACCTCCTATGTTCATTTATATTTTGAAATTAACCCTTGCAGGTGTTCGATCAGAAACAGGAATAGATCATTCGACTCGAAGCCTTCAGGACTGAAAGCACGCATTGCACTCTTTTTCCCTTTGACCGGTTTTTGTCCCAAATGGGTTTTTTGGCAAGGTTTTTAATGAGGCAACCATTGATCGTGCTAACTTAGAACAATTCAACAGTATCCGGGGTCTCTTTACAATCAACCTCGAATACTGGGCGGCATTACCCTCGAATATATCAAGTTCGATTATCAAGTTCGAAGCAAGAAAGTTACTTCATGACAATAGGGTTTCGATAGGAATAATTGTAAGAGTCAAATGGTCAAAACAAACCATGCTCATGTAGTTTGCTCGATCCCTGGTATAGAACATAAACACATGTATAATGACATGAAGGGAATGTTTTACCGATATCTCATATCTCAGAATCCATCTTCTATTTCGTGATCTATTATGCAAACAGGCTTAAGAGCCAACCATTACCCTATGAATAAGGGACTGCTAACCGAAATATCAACAAGATCAAGTCCCACTAAGCCTACGGGCTACATCACTTCGAGTTCGAGCAATCACTCACTCGACTACTAAGTCTACGGGCTACTTCACTTCGAGTTCAAGCAATCACTCTCTCGACTACTAAGCCTACGAGCTACTCTTATTTCGAGTTCGAGCAATCGCTCACTCGAACGTTAAGCCTACGGGCTACTCTTATTTCAAGTTCGAGCAATAATTCACTCGACCACTAAGCCTACGGGCTACATCATTTTGAGTTCTAGCAAGCACTCACTCAACTACTAAACCTATGGGCTACACTTATTTTGAGTTCGAGCAATCACTCACTCGACTACTAAGTCTACGGGCTACTCTTATTTCGAGTTCGAGCAATCACTCAATCGACGACTAAGCCTACGGGCTACTCTTATTTCGAGCTCGAGCAATCACTCACTCGACTACTAAGCCTATGGGCTACTCCGATTTCGAGTTCGAGCAATCACTCACTCGACTACTAATCCTACGGGCTACTCTTATTTTGAGTTCGAGCAATCACTCACTCGACTACTAAGCCTAAGGGCTACTCTTATTTCGAGTTCGAGCAATTACTCAATCGATTACTAAGCCTACAGGCTATGCTTATTTTGAGTTTGAGAAATCACTCACTCGACTACTAAGCCTACGAGCTACTCTTATTTCGAGTTCGAGTAATCACTCACTTGATTACTAAGCCTACGGGCTACTCTTATTTAGAGTTTGAGCAATCACTTACTCGACCACTAAGCCTACAGGCTACTTCACTCCGAGTTCGAGCAAGCACTGACTTGACTACTAAGCCTACGGACTACTCTTATTTCCAGTTCGAGCAATCACTCACTCAACTACTAAGCGTACGGGCTACTCTTGTTTCGAGTTTGAGAAATCATTCACTCGACAACTAAGCCTACGGGCTACTCTTATTTCTAGTTCGAGCAATCACTCACTCGACTACTAAGTCTACGGGCTACTCTTATTTCGAGTTCGAGCAATCACTCACTCCACTACTAAGCATAAGGGCTACTCTTATTTCGAGTTCGAGCAATTACTCACTCGATTACTAAGCCTACGGGCTACTCTTATTTTGAGTTTGAGCAATCACTCACTCGACTACTAAGCCTACGGGCTACTCTTATTTCGAGTTCGAGCAATCACTCACTCAATTAATAAGCCTACGGGCTACTCTTATTTCTTGTTTGAGCAGTCACTCACTCGACCACTAAGCCTACGGGCTACTTCACTCCGAGTTCGAGCAAGCACTCACTCGATTACTAAGCCTACGGGCTACTCTTATTTATAGTTCGAGCAATCACTCACTCGACTACTAAGCCTACGGGATACTCTTAATTTGAGTTTGAGCAATCACTCACTCGACTACTAAGTCTTCGGGCTACTCTTATTTCGAGTTCGAGCAATCACTCACTCGACTATTAAGCCTAAGGGCTACTCTTATTTCAAGTTCGAGCAATTACTCACTCGATTACTAAGCCTACAGGCTACTCTTATTTTGAGTTTGAGCAATCACTCACTCGACTACTAAGCCTACGGGCTACTCTTATTTCGAGTTCGAGCAATCACTCACTCGATTACTAAGCCTACGGGCTACTCTTATTTCGAGTTTGAGCAATCACTTACTCGACCACTAAGCCTACGGGCTACTTCACTCCGAGTTCGAGCAAGCACTGACTCGACTATTAAGCCTACAGACTACTCTTATTTTCAGTTCGAGCAATCACTCACTCGACTACTAAGCCTGCGGGCTACTCTTATTTCGAGTTCGAGCAATCACTCACTCGACTACTAAGCCTACGGGCTACTCTTATTTTGAGTTCGAGCAATCACTCACTCGACTACTAAGTCTACGGGCTACTCTTATTTCGAGTTCGAGCAATCACTCACTCCACTAATAAGCAAAAAGGCTACTCTTATTTCGAGTTCGAGCAATTACTCACTCGATTACCAAGCCTACGGGCTACTCTTATTTTGAGTTTGAGCAATCACTCACTCGACTACTAAGCCTACGAGCTACTCTTACTCCGAGTTCGAGCAAGTAATCACTCGATTACTTAGCCTACGGTCTACTCTTATTTCGAGTTTGAGCAATCACTCACTCGACCACTAAGCCTATGGGCTACTACACTCCGAGTTCGAGCAAGCACTCACTCGATTACTAAGCCTACAGGCTACTCTTATTTCGAGTTCGAGCAATCACTCACTCGACTACTAAGCCTACGAGATACTCTTATTTTGAGTTCGAGCAATCACTCACTCGACTACTAAGTCTTCGGGCTACTCTTATTTCGAGTTCGAGCAATCACTCACTCGACTGTTATGCCTAAGGGCTACTCTTATTTCGAGTTCGAGCAATTACTCACTCGATTACTAAGCCTACGGGCTACTCTTATTTTGAGTTTGAGCAATCACTCACTCGACTACTAAGGCTACGGGCTACTCTTATTTCGAGTTCGAGCAATCACTCACTCGATTACTAAGCCTACGGGCTACTCTTATTTCGAGTTTGAGCAATCACTCACTCGACCACTAAGCCTACGGGCTACTACACTCCGAGTTCTAGCAAGCACTCACTCGATTACTAAGCCTACAAGCTACTCTTATTTTGAGTTCAAGCAATCACTCACTCGACTACTAAGCCTACGTGCTACTCTTACTCCGAGTTCGAGCATGCACTCACTCGAATACTAAACCTACGGGCTACTCTTATTTCGAGTTTGAGCAATCATTCACTCGACTACTAAGCCTACGGGCTACTCTTATTTTGAGTTCGAGCAATCACTCACTCGATTACTATGCCTACGGGCTACTCTTATTTCGAGTTCGAGCAATCACTCACTCGACTACTAAGCCTATGGGATACTCTTATTTTGAGTTCGAGCAATCACTCACTCGACTACTAAGTCTTCGGGCTACTCTTATTTCGAGTTCGAGCAATCACTCACTCGTCTGTTAAGCCTAAGGGCTACTCTTATTTCGAGTTCGAGCAATTACTCACTCGATTACTAAGCCTACGGGCTACTCTTATTTTGAGTTTGAGAAATCACTCACTCGACTACTAAGCCTACGGGCTACTCTTATTTCGAGTTCGAGCAATCACTCACTCGATTACTAAGCCTACGGGCTACTCTTATTTCGAGTTTGAGCAATCACTCACTCGACCACTAAGCCTACGGGCTACTACACTCCGAGTTCTAGCAAGCACTCACTCGATTACTAAGCCTACAAGCTACTCTTATTTCGAGTTCAAGCAAACACTCACTCGACTACTAAGCCTACGTGCTACTCTTACTCCGAGTTCGAGCATGCACTCACTCGAATACTAAGCCTACGGGCTACTCTTATTTCGAGTTTGAGCAATCATTCACTCGACTACTAAGCCTACGGGCTACTCTTATTTTGAGTTCGAGCAATCACTCACTCGACTACTAAGCCTACGGGCTACTCTTATTTTGAGTTCGAGCAATCACTCACTCGACTACTAAGCCTACGGACTACTCTTATTTCAAGTTTGAGCAATCACTCACTTAATTACTAAGCGTACGGGCTACTCTTATTTCGAGTTTGAGCAATCACTCACTCGACCACTAAGCCTACAAGCTACTTCACTCCGAGTTCGAGCAAGCACTCACTCGATTACTAAGCCTATGGGCTACTCTTATTTCGAGTTTGAGCAATCACTCACTCGACTACTAAGCCTACGAGCTATTCTTACTCCGAGTTCGAGCAAGTAATCACTCAATTACTTAGCCTACGGTCTACTCTTATTTCGAGTTTGAGCAATCACTCACTCGACCACTAAGCCTACGGGCTACTTTACTCCGAGTTCGAGCAAGCACTCACTCGATTACTAAGCCTACGGGCTACTCTTATTTTGAGTTTGAGCAATCACTCATTCGACTACTAAGCCTACGGGCTACTCTTACTCCGAGCTCAAGCAAGCACTCACTCGATTAATAAGCCTACTGGCTACTCTTATTTTGGGTTTGAGCAATCACTCACGCAACCACTAAGCCTACGGGCTATTCCACTTCGAGTTCGATAAAGCACTCACTCGATTACTAAGCCTACGGGCTACTCTTATTTCGAGTTTGAGCAATCACTCACTCAACTAGTAAGCCTACGGGCTACTCCACTTCGAGTTCGGTCAAGCACTCACTCGACTACTAAGACTAAGGAATAATCTTATTTTGAATTCGAGCAACCACTCACTCGGTTATAAAGACTACAAGATCCGGCTTTGATCAAATTGCCTAAAACCTCGAACTTATGAAAACTTTCCTAAGGCATGAATGAAATATAGTTTTCACAATGCAAAATATGAAACAAAGACAAATCGGGAAAGGAAAAGATCTTTATATATATGAGTATTTACAAGGTCCGATCGGGTCCATACAACAAAAAAGGTCAAAAACAAAAAACCCTAAGGTTCCTGATTATCTCTGGGAGCAGCCTCTTCACCATCGAGCTCCTCCCCGCTCTCAGACCCGCTCATACTCTCATCATCATCATCATCATTGGAAGCCAGGGCTCCAGCGTCAATTTCGAGTTCTTTAGCCCCTTTTATCTCTTCAGTAAGATCGAAACCTCGAGCATGGATTTCCTCGAGGGTCTCCCTCTGAGATTGGTATTTGGCGATTTCAGCAACCTAGTATGCTCGAGTTTGAGCGATCTCGGCTGCCTTTCTCGCATATACCTGAGCGGCTTCAGCATCGACCCGATAAACAGCCATAAGTGCATCCGCCTCGGCCTTTGCTTTTTCTGCTTCAGCTTTGGCCTTAGCAAGTTCGGAAGCCAAACAGGCCTCGAGCTCCTCTATTTTCCTTGCTTGAACTGAGATCCTCTCCTTTATACCTTGAAGTTAACTTTCGGCCGATAATAATTGGTCTCGAACAATTTCTTTTTCTGCAGCAAGGCGGTCCATGCCATCTTTCCATCCCATGGTCTCCGTCCTTATTATATCAACCTCCTCACGAAGCTGTCTGATTATCTCGAGCTTCTGCTGCAGTTATGAGATCGAAATATTAGCCTCCGATCCTGAATCAAGCCCATGAGATTTTAAGATTATCAATACCTTACCGGTCAGGTAGGTCTGGTCTTGGTGAGCCTTGGCCAACTCGACTCGGATCTCCCTGATTTCCTCTTCCCTTTTCCCGCAGAAGAGTTTTAGGGCATGTCTTTCTTCAGTGGCCCTTCGAAGGTCGGCCTCGTACCGACTCAGCTCAGCTCGAGATCGAGAACATGCTTCTTGATGAACCACTGAGGCCTACGAAGGAATAAGAAAAGAAGTTAGAAAAGAAAAATAAACATAAAGATGGTACCAACGAAGGGAGTTAGAACTTACCCGATTCAGAGCTTGTTGCACTTCGTAGAAAAGGCCCAACACATCACTAGGGCCAGCAACATCCTCGACACCAGTAAACAAATCACGGAAGGGGTCCTCTCCTTTGTGAATCCGGCCTACCTCGAGGGTCCCTAAAGCTTGGGCTTCTCGAATCGCCCCTTCGGAAAAGCGGGGAGAGTAGGCAAATCTCCGATTACTATTGCCCCAAGCGAGTCGCTTGGGGCGTTCTCTTCAGTTCGGAGATGTTCAGGGCCGGCCCCTTCAGATATACCCACCGTTTGTTGACTTCGGTGGGAGGCATCCTCGATCTCTAGCAATTCGGGGACTCTGCCCGAATCTTTCTCCGATATTCCCCCAGTTTAAGGCGGAGCTTCATAAACCACCATTGATCCAGCTGCCTTTGGGGCATCGATGGTTTTTTTCGCTTGGGCCACCAGAATAGAGGCGTCGTTTTCTTCTTCTTCTTCTTCTTCTTCTTCTTCATCCCTTGGACAGCGAACTGACTCTTCGGTCAAAAGGATAGTATTCTCCCTTGGCTTACGAGCCACCCTTGTCTTAGGTTGTGGATCCTCGAAAGTAGAGGCCCTTTTCCTCTTATGGTCCTTCGCCGGTTTCGGGACCAGGGCCGGCATCTCTTCCTCACCAGACGGGGGCCTCAAAACCGCATCTTTGCCAAGACTATACACAAGAAAATTGGTTAATTATATGAAAAATATTTCTGTCAGACTATCAAAGACTTGAGAAAAAAACTTACCATGATTTTTGGCCTCCCATCGACCCTTTGACAAATCACGCCACGAGCGCTAGGCATATGTAGAGGTCGAAGCCAGGTCCCGTACACAGCTCTTCAGGTTAGGAATTGCACCGGGCATCCAAGGATCCGTTGCATCGCAAAAGGGGATATCGGTGAGAAAGAAATGAAGGGGCAAAACAACAGGAGATAACAGCAGAAGTATACTACGCTTCATGTTCCATTCCTCGGGAAATGGTATCTTCTCGGCCGGAATTAGGTCTGAAGTCTTCACTCGAACGAACCTTCCCATCCATCCTCGATCTTTGTCCTCATCGATGCTCGAGAACAGCACCTTGGTAGCCCGGCGTTGGAGTTTTATTAACCCACCTCGAAAGAGGCGGGGGCTGTACAATCTAATAAAATGGTCGAGGGTGAAAGGCATCACCCCGATTTTTTTCACAAAGAAGCGGATCAGAATAACGATCCTCCAAAAAGAAGGATGGATTTGGCCTAGGATTATTCGGTATTGATCGCAAAAATTGACGACAACAGGGTCGAGGGGGCCTAACGTGAAAGGGTAGGTATACACACTTAAAACCCCTTTCATATGGGTAGTAATATCTTCCTCGGGAGTCGGGATTACCACTTCTTTGTTCTCCCAGTTGCAATCTCTCCTTATCTATTCGAGATTCCCCTCGGTTATTGAGCACATATACCTCGATACTGGCTCGCATCGATCGGGAACCAACGAGCCTTTGTCGATCTGAAAATCAGAGGTAAGAACACACACCCCAGGAACACACTCCTCAGGACGTGGCTCCACCGGTGTTTTGTCAACGGCAGACCGTGAAGAAGAAGCTTTTTCTTTTTGAGGAACGGTTTTAGATGTTTTCGCCATTTTGGATTTTGGAGATCGGAAATAGAAGGAGATGGCAAAGATGTGGTATTTTAAAGAAAGATTTTGCAGTGAAAATCACATAAGAAAGATTTTTGCAGTAATAATCACAGACTTACAGATGAACTCAAAAGATACAAGAAAGAACTTAGAAAAATTTGGAGGTTTGAGGCGTAAAAGTGATAAATGGTAAAAAAAAAAAAGGGGGGGGGGCTATTTATAGATTGAGAAATGATGGTTCCATATCAGCAGTGGCCGACCACCATCTGACACGCATTTAATGCCTTGGTAAACTGAACCGACGGGACAGCTATCACGTACGTCATGGTCGGGTTTGATGCAAACGTCAGTGTATATCTAATCGAGTTGTTGGGAAATCATATCGTTTCTCGCCACATCATTCCCAAGAAATGAGGGGACTATCTGTATACGGTCAAAACCATTTTCGACCTTCGTACGATTGGTAAAGGCGGACCGATAAGCGTCTTCATAATATCGAGGTGAGATTTGAAGAAGGTACGAACGAGCTTCGAGTCTCGGGGTCGAATTAAATACCGAGCTCGATGTCATTATCGAGCTTGAGTCCAAATCGAACTATAATGAGAAACGACGGAATCGAGCTTAAGAGCCAGAGGCCAAATAATACCGAGCCCAAGTCAATATCGGATCCCAATTTAATATCGAGCTCGAGCCCACATCGAGCTCTAAGCCTGAAAACCAACTGATACCAAGTCCGATCAAGATCGAGCCAAGAGACAAGAGTCGTTACAACCGCACTAGGAAAGGGAATCTCGGCGGAAATTAGGGAAAAACTAATTTATCATGGGTTCCCCACTATGTATTTTTTATATCTAAAAGTAGGATCCCTCCACTATAAGAGGGATGACTATTATTTCTGTAGAGGACATGATCAATACACTGTAACTCAAATACTATTGAGACATTCTCATATTGGGAGATTATCCTTTTTAGCTTCATATATAATTCTATTTTGCTTGTTTATAAATCATCTTCCTTTCAACTCGGTTTGTATCTTTACTTATAGTCAATATTCGATATTTCTGCTTACTCTTTATGATTTGTGTCAAGTTATACCACATACCCTTAGAATTACGTACAAATTCAACTCTATCCATTTTTCGGGTAAACGGTAATAATATTCATGTAACAAAAAATTCGATAAAATTGAACCAATCCAAATCGATATAATTGGTTTGGTTTTCCATGTACATCCCTAATTCAAAGTACTCTTTCTTTTATATTCATACTAGGTCATTTCACTCGGTAAAGAAGTTCCATACGAAATGTTTTGATTCAATCACTGTATGTTTTTTGTGGAAAAATGTTCACGGTCAGAATTCTTCAAAAACAAGTCGTGTAAGTTATCTCATCTATTTAATAAATAATTTTAACTAAAGTCAATTCTTTGAAAACAATCCCAGAATAATTCTCCCAAAACTACCAAAATTAACTAGACATAAAGACATGTTGATTTCTTTGCAACGACCAGACCGATTGTCACGACCCAGAATCTCATCTTCGGGATCGTGATGATGCCTAACATTTCACTTGCTAGACAAGCCAACGTTAGCTAGATTACTTAACCAATTTTAGAAATCCAAAATAAAACATTAATAAAAATAAACCAAAATAGTCTGAAATGGAATAATAGAATACTAATGACGATATCTAAACATCTCCCAGAATTCGGAGTCACGTATACATGAGCAACTAGAGTACTACACATATGGTTTGAAGCAAGTATAACTATTTGAGACTAGATAAACAGTAGAATAGATAAAGAAGGGGACTTCAGGGTTGCAGACACCATGCAACTATATCTCAAGTCCCCAAATGTAGCTGAATCCGAGCAGAATACCACTAGATACCGTTGGGATCAATAGCAGTATCTGTACAAGAAGTGCATAAGAGTAACATGAGTAAACCCGACCCAATATACTCCGTAAGTGTCGGGCCTAACCTCGACGAGGTACTGATGCAGCTATGACTAGACACCTACATAAAATTATGTACAGATATATACATAAAGCAACAAAATTACAAGTAGAACAATTAAAATATTAAATGGGAGGGGACATGCGAAACAAGGAATATCATAAGAACGGCAAGTATGAAATCACCAAATAAAATCTTTCCAAAATGAGCAACATTGTGACCAAGTAATTCACCAATCCGGGAATTAAATAAGTCAATGAAATAAAGATGGTATGGCATCACCCTTCGTGCTTTTTCTCTCATCCTCACCATGCAATATCATAAATAAAGATGACACGGTATTACTCTTCGTGCTTTTACTCTCAACCTCACATGATATGATAAATGATGATAAGAAATCATATGCACGACATCACCCTTCATGCTTTAATCCTTACAATCTCTCAAATAGATGATAATGTATACAAATAAGGTACAGCAACACCCTTCGTGCATTTCACTCTTCCTTACCAACCAACAATACAAATCCGAGTTAACAATGCAAGGCGAGAAGCAAATTCACTTCAATTATAGTGCCATGATAACAAATTCAACTTTCAACATTACCAACATTTTTAAAATAAACAACAAATATGAGGCGAATAATTAAAGAAGCCATAATCTAACCTAAGCATGAAAAATATAGTCAATGGAACAGTCTAATACAAGGAAACAACATCCACCCGCATGCTTTGACCCAATGACAATGCATATATACTCGTCACCTCATATATACGTCATCCTCACACATATTACACGTAGAAAATAGACCAACAAGACCTAATCGCTCAAGTCAAGGTTAACCACGATACTTATTTCACTCCACAAACAAATTAAGGCATAGCCGCAGATTATTCTTTATAATTAGCCTCCAAACTAATCAAATCTAACTAAATATAGTCCAAATAATTCAAATTAGGCTTTAGAAACTACCCACGAGTGAAAAAGATTCAATCTTTAATGATTTTAAAAAAATTCTACAAAAGTCAACCCCGGGTCCGCTTGTTCAAAACTCGAGATTAAGACCAAAACCCAATTATCCATTCACCCCCGAGCCTGGTTATGTGATTACTTCCGAAATCCGACCTCAATTTGAGGTCTATATTTCAATTTCTCAAAATTCTCAATTTCTACCTAAATTTCTAATTTCTACCATAAAAAATCTTTGATTAAAGGTTAAAATCAATGGGTGATTATGGAAATATAATAAAACAAGTTAAAATTTACTAACCAGTGAAGTTGGGATGAAAAACCTCTTTAAAATTGCCTCTAGCCGAGCTCTAACTTGAAAATGGTGAAAAATGACTAAAATCCCGACTTTGAAATATTTTAATACATGGGCGTCAGGTATTCTTCGCGTTCGCGATGCACCTGATGCGTTCGCAAAGAACACTGGTGAAATAGCCATCGGGACCGAGGACACCTTCACGCGTTCGTGAAGAGATCCCCAGCCTATCCTTCGTGTTCGCAACCAGTGTGTCGCGTTCGCGTTGAAGAATAACCCATGCCTTCTCCCAGATTCCACAAGCCTTCGCATTCGCGAGAGGAGGGACGCGTTCGCGAAGGGTAAACCCCCCATTGCTTCACGTTCGCGACCCAGTCCCCCCGTTCGCAAAGAACAAATTCCACCCCAGCCCAATTTCCCCTTCGCGATCGCGAGAGTAGCTTCGCGATCGCGAAGCAGAAAGCACCAGACATCAGTAACAACTAAAAATCAGCAAATGTTTAAGTCCAAAATGGTCCGTAGCTTATCCGAAACTCACTCGAGTGCCCCAGGCTCTAAACCAAACATGCACATAAGTGTAATAACATCATATGAACTCTCTCTCGCGATCAAAATACCAAAATAACATCTAGAACTATGAATTAGATATCAAAATGCATGATATTTTAATGAACACTCAAGAACTTCTAAAATCACAACTGAGCGTCCGAATCCTATCAAATCAACTCCGATTTGCAGACAAGTTTCAAATATCAAAATGGACCTATACCAAGTCCCAAAATCAGAATCTGAACCCGGTAGCCATTAAGTTAACCTATGGTTAAACCTAGGAGATTTTCAAACTTTAGAATTACTAGCTTTCGACAAAACAAGCTAAATCAACCTAGGGACCTCCGAATTCGATTTCAGGCATACGCCTAAGTTTCTCGATACGGATCCACCGGGATTGTCAAAATACTGATCCAATATTATTTACACAAAATGTTGACCACAGTCAACTCAAGTTATATTTAAAGCTAAAATCATATTTTCTTCAAATTTTTATGTAAAAACTTTCTGAAAAAAGACACAAACTATGCACGCAAATCGAGAAATATCAAATAGAGCTAATAGAGGTCTCAAAATAGGAAAATAAGGACTAGTACTCAAAATTACATTTTGGGTCATCACATCCTCTGACTCTAAAAGAAGCATTCGTCCTCGAACCAACATAGAAAAGTACCTGGACTGGTGAAAAGGTGTGGGTATCTACTCCGCATATCGGACTCAGACTCCTACATAGCTACCAATCCCGCCACAACAGTTTCACTTCAAGGTGAAATGACTCCTGCAGTACTATACATTTCCCTAAGGCGCCTAGCCTTTAGTTCTTCGATCATCTGACCTCTCCGTTGCACTTTCACTGAACGAAAACTCTTTGACCTCAACTATCGAATCTGCCTGGATGGAATAGCCACCAGATCCTCCTTATATGCTAAATTCTCATCAAGTTGAACCGTGTTGAAGTCCAAAATATGCGAGTTGTCCTCGTGATACTTCCAAAGCATGGAAAGGTAGAATACCAGATGTACTGCAGATAGGCTAGGAGGCAATGCAAGCTTGTAGGACAGCTCACCAACTCTCTCAAGGATCTTGAACTAATACTTAGGGCTCAACTTTTCCTTCTTCCCAAACCTCATCACACCCTTCATGGGTAAAACTCTGAGCAAAACTCTCTCTCCTACTATATAAGCTATATCGGGAACCTTCATGTCTGCATAACTCTTATGCCTAGACTGAGCCGTATGGAGTCGATCCCAAATCAACTTCACCTTCTCCATAGCATCGCAGACCAAATCGGTGCCCAATAACTTAGCCTCTTTGGGCTCAAACTAACCAATCGACGAACGACATCGCGTCCTATATAAGGCCTCACACAACGTTATATGAATACTCGACTGGTAGCTGTTTTTGTAGGCAAACTCTGCAAGAGGTAAGAACTAGTCCATTGAACCTCCGAAATCCATAACACAAGCACGTAACATGTCCTCTTAGATGTGAATGGTGCACTCGGATTGTCCGTCCGTGTGAGGATAAAACGTTGTGCTCAGCTCAACCCGCATTCCGAACTCACGCTGAGGATAAAATATTGTGCTTTAATCCTAACAATCTCTCAAATAGATGATAATGTATGCAAATAGGTGCGGCAACACCGTTCGTGCATTTCACTCTTCCTCACCAAGCTACAATACAAATTCTAGTTAACAATGCAAGGCGGGAAAATAATACACTTCAATTACTGTGCCATGATAACAAACTCAACGTTCAAATTACCAACATCTTAAAATAAACAACAAATACGTGGTGAATAATTAAAGAAGTCATTATCCAACCTAAGCATGGAAAACATAGTCAATAAAACAATCTAATACAAGAAAACAGCATCCACCCGCATGCTTTGACCAAATAGCAACACATATGTACTCGTCACCTCACATATACATCATCCCTACACATATTACACGTAGAAAATAGACCAACATGACCTAATTCCTAAAGTCAAGGTTAACCATGATACTTATCTCACTCCGCAAATAAATCAATTCACAACCACGACCTTTCCTTTAGAATTAGCCTCCAAATGAATCAAATCTCACCAAATATAGTCCAACTAATTCAAATTAGGCTTTAGAAACTACCCATGAGTGAAAAAGATTCAGTCTTTAATGATTTTAAAAAAAGTTAACAAAAGTCAACCCCGGACTTGCTTGGTCAAAACCCGAGATTCTTACCAATGCCCAAATAGCCATTCACCCCCAAGCCCGGTTATGTGATTAGTTTCGAAATGCGACCTTAATTTGAGGTCTAAATCTCAATTTCTAAAAATCTCTAATTTCTACCTAAATCCCTAATTTCTAACGTGAAAAATCTTAGATTAAAGGCTAAACTCAATGGGCGATTATGGAAATATAATAAAATAAGTTAGAATTTACTAATCAGTGAAGTTGGGATGAAAAACCTCTTCAAAAGGTCGAGTTCTAACTTGAGAATTGCAAAAAATGATGAAAATCCCGACTTTGAAATGGTTTAATAAAATGATGAAAATCCCGACTTTGAAATGTTTTAATATCTGGGCATCATGTGTTCTTCGTGTCTCGAAGCACCTGACACATTCACGAAGAATACTGGCAAAATGGCCATCGCGATCGTGAACTCCTTCACGCATTCGTGAAGAGATCCCAAGGCTGACCACCACGTTCGTGACCGGTGTGTTGTGTTTGCGTAGAAGGATGCCCCATGCCTACCCCCAGATCCCACAAGCCTTCGCGTTCGCGAGAAGAGCGACAGGTTCGTGAAGGGTAAACCCCCCACTTCTTCGCGTTCGTCACCAAGTCCTCGCGTTCACGAAAAATGAATTCCACCCCAACCCAATTTCCCTTTTGCGATCGCGAAGCACAAAGCACAAGACATCAATAACAGCTGAAAACCAGCAAATTTCTAAGTCCAAAATGGTCCGTAGCCTATCAGAAACTCACCTGAGCCCTCAGACTCCAAACTAAACATACACATAAGTGTAATAAAATCATATGGACTAGCTCGCGCGATCAAAACACAAAAATAACAGTTGGAACTATGAATTAGACATCAAAATACATGAAATTTTAAAGAATACATAAGAACTTCTAAAATCACAACTGAGTGTCTGAATCTTATCAAATCAACTTCGATTTGCACCAAATTTTGCAGACATGTTTCAAATAGCAAAACGGGCCTATACCAAGCCCAAAAATCAAAATCCAAACTCGGTAGCCATGAAGTTAACCTACGATCAAACCTAGAAAATTTTCAAACTTTCAAATTACTAACTTTTAACAAAACAAGTGAAATCAACCTAGGGACCTCAGAATTCAATTTCGGGCTTATGTCCAAGTCTAAAATCACGATACAGACCCATCGGGATTGCTGAAATACCGATCCAGAGTCGTTTATACAAAATATTAGTCGTAGTCAACTCAAGTTATTTTTAAAGCCAAAAATCATATTTATTCAAATTTTTATGTAAAAACTTTTCGGAAAAAGATACGGATTGCACATGAAAATAGAGCTAATAGAGGCCTCGAAATATGAAAATAAGGGCTAGTATTCAAAACGACCTATCGGGTCGTCACACAGGTCCTTTTTAAGCTCTGACGTGTTGTTCAGCTGTTTGAAGCCTTGAGTAGCTTCACTTTAAGTATATGAGAGCCATCTACTTTGGAGTGTGAGTGGTGGGAGTCTGTGCTCCTCCCACAGCCTGAGAGATAGTTGTGCCACCAAAAATGCACCGATGTGATCCATGCTCTCCATGAGGCCCACCAAGCAGACTAATGCTTCATGAAGTACGGGGGTGGCTATAAATCCCTCCGGGACCTGAGTGGTCCCAACTGGTGCAGTCTGAACTGGGGTCTCCTCATCATGATCAATCTGAGGCTCTATAGTGGGTGCTTCTACACAAGTTCTATGCTGGGCTCTGCCTTTGCCTCGGCCCTTGCCCCTACCTTGATAGTGGCTGCAATAAGGGGCTCCAACTTCTGCCTAGATATAGATGTTGTGCATGTTGTCACCATCTGTGAGAGAACAATGAATGGAATGATTCGAACATCAAAGATAGAATAAAATCGCACGATAGAGAAAGAAAGAAGTTAAATTTTCCAAAAGCTATATAGCCTCTCGAAGATAAGTATAAATGTCTCTATAGCGAACCTCTAGACTCGACTAAGCTTGCTCATGACTCGTGAACCTAGGAAACCTAGGCCTCCGATACCAACTTGTCACGACCCGGAATCCCATCCTCGGGACCATGATGGCGCCTACCATTCACTTGCTAGGCAAGCAAATGTTAGCTATATTACTTAACCAATTTTAACATTCCAAAATAAAACATTAATAAAAATAAATTAAAATAGCAGAAATGGCATAATTGAATATGAATGACGATATCTAAACATCTCCCAGAATCCAGAGTTACGAATACATGAAAAACTAGAGTACTACACATATGGTCTTAAGCAAGTACAACTATTTGAGACTCGATAAACAGTAGAATAGATAAAGTATGGGAATTCGGGGTTGCAGACACCGTGCGTCTATATTTCAAGTCTCCAAATGTAGTTGAATCTGAGTAGAACATCACTAGAAGTTGTTGGGATCAATACCAATATCTTCACAAGAAGTGTAGAAGTGTAGTATTAATACAACCGACCTAATGTACTCCGTAAGTGTCGAGCCAAACCTCGACGAAGTAGTGGCGAGGCCATGACAAGACACCTACGTAAAATCCTGTATAGATATATACATAAATCAACAAAATAATGAGTAGAACAATTAAAATATTAATTGGGAGGGGACATGCAAAAAGGGGAATATCATAAGAACGACAAGTATGAAATCACCAAATAATATCTTTCCGAAATAAGCAACATTGTGACCAAGTAAATCACCAATCCAGGAATTAAATATGGAAATGAAATAAAGATGTCACCTCATCACCTTTTATGCTTTTACTCTCGTTCTCACCATGTAATATCATAAATAAAGATCGCACGGCATCACCCTTCGTGCTTTTACTCTCAACCTCACATGATATGATAAATGATGATAAACAACCAAATATAGGGCATCGCCTTTCGTGCTTTAGTCCTCACAATCTCTAAAATAGATGATAATATATATAAATAGGTACGGCAACACCCTTCATGCATTTCATTCTTCCTCACAAAGCAACAATACAAATCCTAGTTAACAATGCAAGGCGGGAAGAAATTTCACTTTAATTAGAGTGCCATGATAACAAACTCAACTTTTAAAATTACCAACATCTTTAAAATAAACAACAAATACGAGGTGAATGATTAAAGAAGTCATTACCTAACCTAAGCATGGAAAACATAATCAATAAAACAATCTAATACAAGGAAACAACATCCACCCGCATGCTTTGACCAAATAGCAACACATATATGCTCGTCACCTCACATATACATCATCCCTACACATATTACACGTAGCAATAGACCAATATGACCTAATCCCTGAAGTCAAGGTTAACCATGATACTTACCTCACTCCGCAACCAAATCAAGGCACAACCACAACTTTTCCTTTAGAATTAGCCTCCAAATGAATCAAATCTCACCAAAGATAGTCCAACTAATTCAAATTAGGCTTTAGAAACTACCTATGAGTGAAAAAGATTCAATCTTTAATGATTTTGAAAAAAGTCAATAAAATTAAAACCTCGAACTCGCTTGGTCAAAACTCGAGATTCTTACCAATGCCCAAATAGCCATTCACCCCCAAGCCCAATTATGTGATTAGTTTCGAAATTCGATCTTAATTTGAGGTCTAAATCTTAATTTCTAAAAATCTCCAATTTCTACCTAAATCTCTAATTTCTAACATAAATAATCTTAGATTAAAGGTTACACTCAATGGGCGATTATGGAAATGTAATAAAACTAGTTAGAATTTACTAACCAGTGAAGTTGGGATGAAAAACCTCTTCAAAAGGTCAAGCTCTAACTTGAGAATGGTAAAAAATGATGAAAATCCCGACATTGAAATGTTTTAATATCTAGGCATCAGGTGTTCTTCGTGTTCGCGAAGCACCTGACACATTTACGAAGAACACTGGCAAAATGTCAATCGCAATCGCAAACTCATTCACGCGTTCGTGAAGAGATCCCTAGGTTGACCTCCGCATTCGTGACCAGTGTGTCGCATTTGCATAGAAGGATACCCCATGCCTGCCCCACTATCCCACAAGCCTTCGCGTTCGCGAGACGAGCGACATGTTCGTGAAGGGTAAACCCCCCACTTCTTCATGCTCGCGTATAAAAAATTCTACCCCAGCAAAATTTCTCCTTCGCGATCGCGAAGCACAAAACACCAGACATCAATAACAGGTGAAAACCAGCAAATTTCTAAGTCCAAAATTGTCTGTAGCCTATCCGAAACTCACCCGAGCCCTCGTGCTCCAAACCAAACATGCATATTAGTGTAATAGTATCATATGGACTTGCTTGCGTGATAAAAACACCAACCTAACACCTGGAACTATGAATCAGACATCAAAATACATGAAATTTTAAAGAAAACTCAACGAACTTCAAAAATCACAACCGAGCGTCCGAATCCTATCAAATCAACTTTGATTTGCACCAAATTTTGTAGACAAGTTTCAAATTGCAAAACGGACATATACCAAGTTCCAAAATCAAAATCCAAACCCGGTAGCCATAAAGTCAACCTACGGTCAAACCTAAAAAAATTTCAAACTTTCAAATTGCTAACTTTCAACAAAATAAGTGAAATCAGCCTAGGGACCTCAAAATTCAATTTCGAGCTTACATCCAATTCCAAAATTACGCTACGGGCCCATCGGGATTGCTAAAATACTGATCCGGAGTCTTTTACATAAAATACTAATCGCAGTCAACTCAAGTTGTTTTTAAAAGCCAAAAATCATAGTTTATTCAAATTTTAACGTAAAATCTTTTCGGAACAAGATACGGACTGCACATGCACATCGAGGAACATCAAATAGAGCTAATAGAGGCCTCAAAATACGAAAATAAGGGCTAGTACTCACAATGACCTATCGGGTCATCACGTCGTTCGGCGGTTTGAAGCCTTGAGTAGCTTCACTTTATGTATTATGACTTGCACGTTTAGTTGGTTTCAATTTTTGAGGAGTTTAAAGTTTATTTGAAAGAATAATTCTCAATTTGAAAGCTTTAGGTTGAAAGAATTTACCAAAATTTGACTTTTGGGTAAAGGACCTTAGAATCGAGATTTGAAGGTTTTAATAGGTTCATATTATCATTTTGGACTTGAGCGTATGTTCGGTTTGAGTATCAGATGGTCCGGGAGGGTTTAGCGTTTAATGTAAAAAGTTGACATTTTGAAGGTTTTAAAGTTTTCTAAGATTGATTTGAAGTGGACTTTGATTTTATCGATGTCCATTTGGGATTATGAGCCTTGGAATAGATTTGTATTATGACTTATGACTTGCACATAAAATTTGGCGTTATTCCGGAATGTTTAAGTATGATTCGGATGCGTTCGACGAAGTTTGAAAGTTAAAATAAGGATTTTGACCGTCAATTCATGATTTTGATGTTATTCGTGATATTTCGAGCCTTTGGATAAGTTTTGATAAGGTATTGAGGCTTGTTGGTATGATTGGACATGGGTCCCGGGGTCCTCGAGTGTGTTTCGGGGTGGTTTCAGACCATTTTTCCTTATTTTGTAACTGCTGGTGCTGGTGTCTGGGGTTGTTCTTCGCGAATGCGAAGGGATACACGCGCTCACTAAGAAGTATTTATGGCAACTGAAATTTTGTCTTTCGCGTTCGCGACAAGGAAATCACGTTCGCGAAGGTGTGGGTCTGAAGTGAATCGCGTTCGCGACAGTTGTTCGCGTTCACGTAGTTTAAGATGGGCCTGAAAGCTTGGCCTTCGCGTTCGTGATTGAGTGATCGCATCCGCGATGAGGTAGCTTGGTGAAGAATCACGTTTAGGAGCCTTGTCTCGCATTCTCTAAGAAGAGTTTTGGAGCTGGAGCAGGTTGTGCTTCGCGAACGTGAGTGTCAGGCTGCGTTCGCGAAGAAGGACGGGCGTGGGCAGACATGTTTAATTTCGGGAATTAGCTCTCATTTATCTTATTTTCCACTTGGGTGGCCGAATTTGGGGAGCTATATTGAGGAGAGGTTTCATCAAGCAATATAAGGTAAGTGATTCCTACTTGTTGTAAGTTAAATACATGGATTATGTATGGATTTAAATATGAAATTTTGTAGAAATTGTGAGATTTTGGAAGAAATCCTAGAATTTTGTATTTTTGGATTTTGACCATGAATTTGGACATGAAATAGGAATAAATTATATATTTGACTTTGTGGTGTTATGAGTAATGATTATCTTCAAATATTTTCGGAATCCAGGCACGTGGGCCCGGGGGTTGACTTTATTAACTTTTTGGGCGAATTTGGAAATTGTTATAAATTATTAAATTTAGATTATTGGAGTATATTGTGACTGGTCTGCACGTTATTTCGGCTAGTTTTGGATCGTTTTGCATTGGTTGAGGTGTTAGAGAGGCAATAGAGCCGGTTATCTGAATTCGGAGCGAGGTAAGTCTCCCGTCTAACCTTGTGAGGGAAAATTTATCCCATGGGTATTAAATTATTATATGTCACTAGTTGTGGGTGCTACTTGCGTACGAGGTGATGAGAGTCCGTACGTAGCTAAACGCATACTTATATCCGGGTAGATTTAGGACTTTATCGTGTAATATTTAAATTATTTAAACTCAATTTGCTAGTTTAAATACTTGAATTTATAAGTAAAATTTGATTTGGGTTTATGTTAGGCCCACATGTATCACCTTGAGTTGTTTAGCGAGATATTTGATTGATGGCAAAGGTCATGTTTACTTTACGCTCCCGTTCTTATGTTGTAAGCACCTGACCTGTAATTCGATAAGTTTCTTCATTTCCTGTGGATCGGGCCGTACGCCTCGACAGTATATTGAGATACATTTATGGTTCGTGCCAGTCGACCCTCGGTAATGTACACACTATTATGGATCGGGTCATACGACCTCAGCGTAATTCGTGCGCAATACTACTAGGAGTCCGAGTATTAATGATATTTTTCTTTAATTGAGACCTGACATGTATATGATATTCTTTATAGATTTAAGATAGCACTTGATATATCTTATCTGTTAAGATAATATACGAGATGTTGAGAGATTTATATTGTCACTAATGTTGGAGGGTTTTTACTAGTTACAGTTCTTACCTCATTATTGCTGTTGTGTTTTATATTCATTTATAATTTAATATATATTGATTTATTGGACCACTAGTAAGTGTCGATGTCGACCCCTCGTCACGACTTCTCCAGGGTTAGGCTAGATACTTACTTGGTATGCGTTGATTTACGTACTCATGCTATACTTCTGCACTGATTTTGCAGGTATGTATTTTGGTAGTTATCTTGGCGCATTGACGTAGTTACTAGGGGGACTTTATGGTGAGCTGCATCCTATGTCACGATTCGCAGCATACCGAGTCTCCATCATGTCCATTTATTTTATTCTGTCTATTTTATATTCCTGATAGATGTTGTAGTAGTATTGTATTGTCCTAGTAGATGCTCATATACACGTGACACCTGATTTTGGGATATTCTAGTAGATGTTAATGGTTTTGCATTAATATTGTCACCTTTTTATTTTATATCTTACTAATATTATATGTATCCATGATTTTAAATGCATTAATTTCTTTATTTAATAAAACTTATAATTTCAAAAGTAATAAAATGAACAATTATTTAGATAGTTCATTGTTGACTTGCCTAACGACGACGTTGAACGCCATCATGGCCTATAGTGGATTTTGGGTCGTGACATTCTTATACAAGTGTCACGTAAATGAGATGATAATCAAAAGCACATTTTTGTGATACAAGAAAATTTAAAATATATATATATATATATATATATATATATATATATATATATATATATATATATATATATATATATATATATCTTAAACAATAGATTTTTTTTTAAAAATGTCTTGAAACAATAACATAACAATAATTCAAAATTCTTTATAAAAAGAAACTTTAAATTTATGAATACTCCTAGTTAATTAGTGAAATGTTGATTTAAGTTTAATCTTTTCCAAGCCTTTCTTAAGTTTTTAAGATTTGTATCGTGGCAATGTAACAAATATTTCACTTGGGGATAGCGATTCTACATTCAAAGTTTTCTTTCCAAAAGCTCTTAGAATATACTAAACGTACGTTTCTGATACCAAGTCCTTTTCAGTATATGATAGCCATTATGTACAATTTTGGAAGGAATAGCCCTTTATCTTTTATAAATTCCCTCAATTGGTACTGTTAGTACTAGCAATATTTAAGAAAGAACGCTGCGTACAAAGGGGGGACAATGTGGATAAGTTTAAATAAGCTTAAATTATCTTCTAAGCAAAAGCTAAAGGGGACCAAAAGGCTTTTACATGAACGGTAAACCTGATCAAGAATTAGAGTTACCCTTTTAATAAATAGACCTTCCGTGCATATTCTGTTTCCAATTCCCAATTGATGTTCATTAATTAGAATTAGAAATGTACTATACTAGAATAAAGTAGTCAGTAGCCTTGATCATTGAGGACCAAACACTTCAATATCTTTTGGATAAGAGATCAAGGAAGAAGGCATAAAACCCCCTAAACTATGAGTATTAGTGTATATAGGGAAGAAGTCTTGGGTATCAAGTGTGAGGGAGTGTGGCAGGTAGGTTGCTGTTTTTCTTCAAATTAATAAGAAGTTCGAGATGGAACTTATATATTACTTGGTCTATAATACTTGGAACAAATAATTTGTTACCCATAATACCTTGGTCTATATTACTCAATTTTACAAATCTAATCTATTTGTTCTTTATCGCATGTCAATCAAAATAACTAATGTAATGTAGTAAACAAAAATTAATAGCAAAACATTAAATTGTCTTAAGTACAGTGTCACGACCCAAAATCCACTAAAGGTCGTGATGGCGCCTAACATTGCCGTCAGGCAAGCCAACAGTAATTGATCAACTTAATTACCCATCTTATTATTTTAAAATTATAATTTTTATTAATTAAATAGTATGAAATAGAGTATACAGGGCAAAACGATAATATTTACGTGAACTACAATGATGAACGACCAATAGGAACCCCCAAAACCCAGTGTCACAAGTGCATGAGCATCAACTAGGAAATATAATAAAATACAACATCTGTCTGGAATACAAATTATACATGGAAATATAAATAACTCTGATGGAGACTCTGCATGCTGCGGATCGTAATATGGAATGCAGCTCACGGTAAAGTCCCCCCAATAGCCGCGCCTTTACGCCAAAAGACCACCAGTACATATATGTATCTATACAATAAGTGCAGCAAGTGCAGCATGAGTACGTAAATCAATGCATACCCAGTAAGTATCTAGCCTAACACCAGAGAAGTAGTGACGAGAGATCGACATCGACACGTACTAGTGGACCAATAAGACAGATACAGTAAAAGTAAACAGATGTGAGTCAAAGTAAGTAAACGAAATAAACAGGTATAAATACGTGGTACAATCCTCCTCTCGACAATAAACTCAAGCTCTCAATTAGTAGTTACCTCCTCAACCGGAGCATATATATATATATATATATATATATATATATATATATATATATATATATATATATATATATATATATATATATATATATATATATATATATATATATAATGGACCTCACCAGATAGGTCGTCACAATCCAAATCAGAAAAACTCGCAGATACACTGGTTTCTTGTCAAATATTACGCACGATTTCGTAAGAGTATTTTATTGAAATGTCGAGGCATACGGCCCAATCCCATCATATTGTGTGCACTGTCGAGGGTCGAACGCTACGAACCATAGATACATCTATTATACTGCCGAGGCAAACGACCCGCTCGCATGAGAGTGTGGTACATAATCCTGCCGAGGCGAATGGCCTGATCCCATTAGAGTAAGAAGCTTTAACGGGTTCTTGACCCCACTCACGAATAAATATGTGAGATATAAATTTTAAGAGAAAACACATAGCACGTGAGAAATTCATAAGATGAGTACAATTATTCCACGGCTAATCATGAAACCCATCAAATCTCTACGCAAGTCAAATTATCACTCTACGTAAGTCTAGGTCTCAAGTCGTAACGTAAAATAAAGGAATTTAATAGGTAAGGAACAACTCAAATAGTACAATTATAGCATGGCGGGAACCTAAGTCTACCCGGATATAATACGAATCTAGCTACGTATGGACTCTTGTCACCTCGTGCGTAGGTAGCCCCCGCAACAAGTAGCACAGATCAAATACATCACCTAGGGGTAGTTCCCCCTCACAGAGTTAGACAAGAAACTTACCTCGCTCCGAAATCTATAGCCGACTCCAACGCCACTCTAACACTTCAAACCGATGCTCGTCTCTCCAAAACTAGTCAAATAATGTGCAAATCCATAAATATATACTCTATTACCCATAATTAATCAATATATAATAATTTCCAACTCCGCTTGAAAAGTCGATAAAGTCAACCCGCGGGCCACGTGCCCGGATTCCGAAAATATTTGAAGATAATCATTACTCATAACACCACGAACTCAAATACATAATTTATTCCTAATTCCATTTCTAATTTCGTGGACAAAATCCAAAAATACCAAATTCTAAGTTTTCTACCAAAATTTCACAATTTTTACTAATTTTTATGTTTAAATCCTTACAGAAGCCATGTATTTATCTTACAATAGGTGGGAATAATTTACCTTGCCATAGATGATGAAAATCTCCCCTTGAAACTCTCTAAGAATCGCCCAAACCAAGAGAGAAATGAGTGAAATGAGCAAAACCATGATTTTTAAAACAACCTGCCCAATTGATTTTCCGTACCTGCAGAACTTCTTGCGCTTCTGCGGCTCCGCACATGCGGAAAAATCCATCGCAGGTGCGGTTCTCTCCAAGCCAAGCAAATTCGCTTCTGCGGACCAAATTTTGCTCCTGCGCTCCCGCACTTGCGAAGACCTTTCGCTTATATGACCCCAACTGTCCAGCTCGTTTTCCGCTTCTGCGGTGCATCCTTCGCATCTGCGGGCTCACAAATGCGAAAATATCCTCGCATCTCCAGCCATCCCAACTCAGTCCAAATGTCGCTTTTTCGACCACAATGACGCACCTGCGGCCTTTTCCACGCAAGTGCGATTGTACCAGATCCCAGTTGCCTCAGCACTTCTCCCAAGTCCAAACTCGATTCGTTTCTAATCTGATTCGCACCCGTGACCCCGTTCAAACATACTGACACATCCCAAAGCATGATACGGACTTAGTCGAAGCCTCAAATCACGTAAAACAACATCCAAATTGTGAATCGATGGCCAAAACCTTTCTTTCAACTTTCCAACCTTCAAACTTCGCCGAACACGTCCGAATTGCACTTAATCATCCCGGAATGACGCGAAACTTTACGTGCAAGTCACAAATCATGATACGAACCTATTCCAAGGCTCGAAACTCCAAACGGACATCGATTACACCAAAATTCATTTCAAGTCAAACTCAAGAAATTCTTAAACTTCCAAAATGCCAACCTTCCATAATAAGTGCTGAAATACTTTCGGTCCACTCGATACTCAACCCGAATATACGCCCAAGTCCGAAATCATCATACGAACCTATTGGAACCTTCAAATCCCGATTCCGAGATCGTTTACTCAAAAATCAAACTTTAATCACTTCTTCCAACTTAAACCTTCCGAAATTAGAATTGTCTTTCTAAATCAATTCTGAACTTCTCGAAATTCAATTTCGACCACACGTACAAGTCATGGAACATGAAGTGAAGTTACTTAAAGCCTTAAACCGTCGAACGACGCGCTAGAGGTCAAAACGACCGGTCGAGTCGTTACATAAAGAACCATTTTAAGAGTAAATTTAAAGTGAAGTAAATCAAATATGAGATTTATGAATAAATATATCTTGTTATCTCTTCTAAAACTGATCTTTTTTAGAATTTTCCATATAGTTTTAAAATCCGTGTTACAAAATACTGCTAAAAACAAATAAGATATGACAAAAAATAAGAAAAAGTTAACTAACCAAAATCTAGAATTAATATTTTTATTTTACTCTAATGACATAACTTGTTGGGATGCATTTTATATAAAAGTATTCTTTTATAAGGAGAACGAAAATAAAAAGACATAAAATAGCGTTACTCATTTTAAAATGATGATTTTAATACTTTGCATATATTTGATCTCTTATATGTCAAACGTCTTATTTTTAATTTTTTTATATTCCATCATATAAATTGGAACAAAGATAGTACTAGACATTAGTATTTAATAAGACAACTATTAATACTACGGAATGTGCGATATCATATTATTAATGAATAACATAGCTATCATATCATTCATTATGTCAACAACAAAGAAATTCCCACAGCTGTAGACATAGGCATTCTTGTTTTTTTTTTTCCGGGTAAACTAGATATATTAATATATTAAAGGCATTCTGACTCTTACAGTATTACTCCACACTTGAAATAGCTAGCAAGCTCTCTTGATGGAAGACATTGTTTTCTGACTACTGCTTCATCCGTACTAGTACAGTTTTAAGTTTACCCAACAGACTTCATCAAAATTAATTACTCCTACATTACAAGAAAAGGGACTTCTCACCTATAGACTATAGAGAGAGTCCATACACCAAGTTTATATGGGTGTATTCATTTTGAAGAAGTTACTCAAAACATGAAAACAATTTCCCTTGACTTCTAAAATTATAATTTTGATTTTTGAGAAGTCAAAGCTCAGTGTTTTCAATAAAAGTAAAGTAACTTCCTTTTTTGCTGAAAGGAAGAAAACAGAAATACAAGTACTTACTTGTTCACATCCAAACGCACGTCCTTTCCAAAAACTGTTTCTCAAAGGGAGGGAAAAAAAAAAGTCCAAATGCAAAACCCACTTAACTTGTAGTAATAGTGGTTCCGTTATTCTAGTTCTGGACTGTACATTGGGGCCATAGTTTAAGGATAGCTCCAGAGACTATCTGCATCAGAATTTTCAGGTGATTCATCGTAAGATGTTGACTGATGCATCCTTGGCGGGCTAACAAGCATTGCCTCTGCCATTTCGTCCAGCAATTTCGGCATTCCGAAAATTTCCTCTTCATCCACAAACTCAGTTTGTCCCTGTGCTGCTATAGTGCCTTCATAATTTCTAGTTTCAGGCAGCACCTCAGTACTGCTTTCTGAAATTGGAGGTGCTCTAGCAGCAGCAGCACGAATGTCCACGGCCGAAAGAGAAGCCGGGACGGGGTACGAGTAAGCGGAATCTGGGAAATTTAAGGGCGCATCAGGGCCTTTTAATGCCAGAGCTGCAACGTCATACGCAGCAGCAGCCATCTCAGGAGTGGAGAAGGTACCTAGCCAAATACGCGTAGTTTTCCGAGGCTCGCGAATTTCAGACACCCATTTTCCGTTCCTTTGCCGAATTCCTCGAAAATTCGGATGCCTACGAGGTGATAGTACATTACCACAAGCAGAGCCAGTGGGGGAGAAGTTTTCTGTAGGGGAAGGATTGTCGCTTGGGGTAACGTTAAAGAAATGATCAGCCATGCAATATTACAAGTAATGGAGTTATTGCTACTTAGGCTTCTTTGGATATTGGATGATTGTGAGAGAGAATTTGGGCTATTTTAAGGTTGGACAGTAAGCGTGGGAAAGTCGCGGATCACCTGCTCATGTTAAAACCCAATAAAGGCATTTGTTTTTGACATGTGCTGGCTTTGGAGCGCACACGTAATTGGGGCAAGCTAATAACTTAGCTGTTAAATGTGAAGCATAGCCTATTTCTAAATCAGGTACTTATGTCAGGCCATGTTTGCTTATGTCGCACCAGGTGCCAACATCGCAGCTTGAAATTTTTAGTCTAAGTCGTCATATGAAATTTTAGCCAATGGAAAGCTAGAACTAGACGCGTTATAAACACCTTATGATGTCCATTTAATGTCTTATCACAATATTTTTTGATGGGGTCTTGCCCTAAACGGAATGAATTGTTGACCATTTTTAATATATAAATAGACTTAAAAAAGGATATCGTATTGTCGCTGGGACCCTCACATCTTCAGGAATTTGCCTACCAAAACATCTATAGTTCACTTGCTTCAATAAGAGTCTGAACTTTGGTTCTGTGCGAAAAATAAATAAGACAATGAACTTTTACGCGAAAAGCTTCCTTATTTAAAAAGTAATAACCACGACTCAACTCTAGAATTTCTCTCATAAAACTTTTCGAGCGGAGGTTATAATGCTTTTGATGGTTAACAAACATTTGCAAAAGAATCACATCCCTTGAAATCTACTGATCAGAAGCTGAAAACTATTTTGTAGTGCAAGTTGGGTTGAGCTGGACAAAACAATTTGTACTGACAGTCGAATTTCTTCAATATGCTAATAATTGGGGAAATTCGTGGTCCAACGGGATTCATTAATTATGAAAATAATTACATGAAATGGAAAAGCATGTGAATGAGTCTTTTAAGGAGATAAATAGAATCATTTAGGATTTCTTTTCTTTAGGAGGTAACCGAATTATTTTAGGTTTTAGAGCTAAAGTTGGTCGGCCAACCTCACTTCTATGTAAAGTATCACGTTGCTTCTATTTGAGGTTAACACTTCTATCGTTATTCACACAGTTTCAAAGAATTCTCCAAACTAAATGGCAATCATAGCAAGAATGTGCTTTCAAAAATTCAACCAGAGGATCTAAAGAACTTGATCCTGACGACGAAGTTGATTAAGTTTTTTAGTGTTTAGGTTGAGTCATTGTCCTCTAATTGTAACCTATTTTGCTTATTGAGAAGCGTAAACATAGTTTATCAAGTTCTGAAGAGTTTATTTTGCTTTCTAGACTAGACTTTATAGTCATAACAAGGGTAGCTACAATTGGGTTGATTGTAGGGGTTAAGGTACTAGAGTTAGCCCCTTTGATTATTGAGTTGTAACCTAAAATTTTTCTTTGAAGTTTGTGAAGTTTTGAGGGCAAATCCGACAAGGGTAGGTCGTGATTTTTTACTCCCTTGAGCAAAGAGTTTTCCATGTAAAATTGATGTGTTATTTATATTTTCGCACATCACTTTCAGTTTTGTGTCAAAGTAGTTCTGTCAAAGAACGAGGTTATTTGGCACGCGAAAATTGGATATGACACAATTCACCCCCTCTTGTATCTAGGTGCATCCTAAAATAATAATCAGAGCAGGTTCTTTTAACTGGAGGCTAACACCTTGAAAGGATTCGAGATGGTTGCACATCCAAGCGTTCAAGAAGGACAATCAACCATAAGGCTACCCACTATTTAATAGAAAGTCATATGGATGTTAAAAAGCAAGGATGCAAAATTTTATGGAAAGCGAAGATTTAGATCTCTGGGACATTATTCAGAAAAGTCTTAATATTCCCATGAAAAAAGATGATAAGAGTATAGTAACTGGCCCCAAAACCCAGAAGCAGTATAATGATAAAGATGTTAAGCCTATGAAGAAGAATGCTAAGGTTAAAAAGGTATTAATTTGTGTTGTTAGACCTGGCGAGTATAATCGAATCTCTGCGTGCACCAATGTTAAGAAAATTTTGGATGCCTTGCAGATCGCTCATGAAGGAATAAATTGGGTCAAACAATCTAATATTGACATGCTCACAAGGCAGTATGAACTTTTCAAGATGGAGATGGGGAAGATATCCAATAGATGCATACTAGGTTTACAATAATTACCAACGAGTTAATCACACTTGGATAAATCATCCACATAAATACGACTTTAAGAAATATTCTAAGTATATTGCCACTTCGTGGGAAAGCCAGTTTAATGCAATAACATAAGCTAGAGATATTGAAATAATGACCATTGACGATATCATCAAAAACATGAAGACTTATGAGCTAAAGTAACAAAATCGTTAGATACCAGATCCTCGTAAGGATAAGAACCCGATTGTCAAGGACACTAAAAATCTTGAAACTGACGATAATAATATAACATTATTGAAACGTGGATTCCAATGCATTATACGGAAGAATAGTCTTATGAAGAAAGGGTAGTACCTCTAAATCTAAGGCTCCAAAGAAGAGAAATACTGATGGGTGCTACAAATGTGACAGTCGCGATAACTTTATCAGGAATAGCCTAATATCGGAGACTGGGTGGAAAAAAATAATTCTAATAAAGTGAAAGATCAGAAGAAATACCGAGTTCCTAGGAGAAAGATGCCAAAGAAGAGTGCTAACAAGATTATAAAAAGGGCTCTAGCTGCTATGGAAAATACCTCTGGTGATGATCTGGTGATTTTTCAAAGATCAATCCTCGATGGCCAAGGATGAATTTGACTCAGACAATAAAGGCGTTCTTGTATTAATGTCCAATTCTGATTCTGATGTGGAAGATGACCAAACTAAGATAAATTTTCATGAAAAACATATTCAAATTTACCCTAAAAAGAAATTGGCTTCATTGTTTCAACTCTTAATTGGTGCATGTCATAGTCTATGTGGTGAAAAAGAAAAAACTCATAAATGAATATGCGTTTCTTAAATTTAAAAAACAAAGACTTTAGAACTAAATAAGGAGAACTTACAGATCACCATTAAAGATCTAAAGGACCAGGTTCTCACTCTAAGTAATGAAAAGTTTATTTTAGAGATTGAAAACAAAAAGCTTCTTATACACCTGCTAAGGGAAAGAGTCATGCTAGTGAGATTCAGGAAAACCTAAATAGTAAACTGAAAAAGGTTAATAATGATCTCGCTGCTGAGTGAGAAAAATTAGGAGGATTCAAGAGAATCTGAAAAGAATAAGTATGAATTAGAATGAACTCTGGGATGGACTATTTCTTCAATGATACCAACTACCTTGCAGGCAAACTACAGTAGAAATAGAATAGGACGAGGACACAAAAGGTCAAGACCCCGTATAACCTCAAAGTAATTATGTCTCGCTTCGTGAAAATTGTTTGTGCACACACTACAGTGATAATGCACTTTAAATATGCATGCACGACTAAGTTCAAAGAAATTCAAAAAAATATTGAATATGTTGAGAGGAAAATAATTGTGAAACCTGGTTCTTCATTAAAAAATGCATGACTTCTAGGATGAGCTAAAAATAATTTGTTTAATCATTTTACTAAAATAAAGGGACTCAAGCTATAATGGATGACGCAAGCTAGCATGGATATCCAAATCTAACCTCTGAATTATTTTGCAAGCTAAGGTCAGGGGAAGCAAGAACATGTGATACGTTGAGAGTTCCTGCTCTCGACACATAACAGAAAAAATATTTCTCACACTAAAAGCTTTACAAGGATGGAGTATGGGTTTTGATGATGGTAATAAAGGAGATATTATTGGTATAGATAAAGGTGGTAAGTCCTACTTCCATGCAATAGAAAATATATATTATGTTAATTGTCTAAAACACAACTTGCTGAGTATATCTCAAATGTGTAATAGAGGGAACCATATTCTATTTACCTCTACTGTGTGCATTATTACTAGTCTTAATTCTAGAAACCTGGTTCTTAAAGGAAAAAGGCACAAAAATTTTACAAAGATGATATTATCTCTTCTCCTGAAAATGAACTAACATATCTTAGTGTGCTTGATAATGGTTCATTATTGTGAGATAATAGGCTCGAAGTCTAGGTTCAAGGAAGACAAAGTATATGAAGTTTGTGCAAAAAGTTAAACATGTCAAGTCCTCTTTCAAATCAAAAAAAGTTGTAAGTACCTCGCGTCCCTTGAAACTACTGCTCACATATTTATGTGGTCCCATGAGGATTCAAAGTAGAGGTGAAACGATGTATGTATTTGTGATTATTAATGGATATTCTAGGTTTACATGGACCTTGTTTCTTGATTCTAAAGATGGCACATATGATTTATTTATTGTATTTGTGAAGAAACCGCGAAGAAAATTGGATAGTTAGTTAGCTAGCATTAGATCATATCATGGTACTGAATTTAAAAATGCTAAATTTCTTAAATATTATATGAGTCATATCATTGATCATAGATTCTCTACACCTAGAACCCCTCAGCAAAATGGTGTTGTTGAAAGAAAAAATAGGACCTTAGAGAATATGACAAAAATCATGGTAATTACTAGTAGCCTTCATAAAATGTTTTGGGATGAGGTTGTAAACACTACTTGCTATATAATCAATAGATTCATGATTAGACCTTTATTTGAGAAGACCCCCTATGAGTTACCTAAGAGCAGTAAACTCAATATAACTCACCTAAGAGTATTAGGAAGTAAGTATTTTGTATATAATAATGTAAACAATTCTCTAAAAATGTTTGATGCAAAAAGTGATGAAGCATATTCCTTGGATACTCTTCATATAGTAAGGCTTATAAAGTATATAACAAAATAACCTTCTGTATTGAAAACAATGTGCATGTGATTGTTGATGCAATTGATTAGTTGGTTGAGAAAAGCTTACATGATAATGATGAATTTGGATTCACACAATCCTATGATGATGGATTAGATCAAGGTACTTGGGAGAACATTGTTGAGTCAGGAGAGATAGTACAAGAACCAATTCTCTGGAAGCAGAGCATGATGTACAACAGACAGGGGGAACCAAATAGGTTAATGGTGAAACGAATGCTGACAACAAAGCTGGTTCCTCTACATATCAAAAAACAAAAATGGTGATACTTAGAAATACAAGTGAGAAACTGAAAGTACAATAGTTCTCATCCAATCTAAAGTGTTCTCACTCCTGTAAATTCTATAATCATGAATAGATTGAAAGTGAGAAATATGTGTGCCTTATCTACCTACCTGTCTATGATTGATCCTAAAAATATCATATAGGCTCTTCAAGATGTTGATTGAATTGTTGCTATGCAAAAAGAACTTCATCTATTTGAAAGAAAATTATGACATCTCGAACCCCGACCATAGAACAAAATAATTATTGTAACCAGTTGAATTTTTAGGAACAATCTAGACAACCAAGGTACTATTATAAGGAATAAGAAAAGGCTGGCAGTGCATGTTTGCAATCAAGAAGAGTGAATAGACTATGATAAAACTTTTACACTAGTTTCAAGAATAAAGGCTATAAGTATGCTCATTGATTTTGTATCCTACATGGGCTTCAAAATGTACCAAATAGAAGTCAAAAGTGCATTCATGAATGGGTATCTAAAGAAAGAGTTATTTGTATGCCAACCTCTATGTTTTCCAAGCCATGAGTTTCTTGATCATCTCTACAAATTGGACAAGGCATTGTATGGTATAAAGAAAGCACCTACGACATACTACGAAAGATTATCAAAATTCTTACTTGAAAACGGGTTCACAAGAGATAAAATTGACAATACTCTATTTCTGATGAAGCAAGGTAAAAGCATGCCTATTGTTCAAGTCTAAATTGATGATATCATTTTTGGTGCTACTAATGAATCTTTATGTAGTGATGAAATGACCCGGCCAATCATTTGAATATTATAGCCCCGTTCCCCTATTTATTACCTATTCCATATCTGTTTGTTGTTATGTGACTTGCCGGGATGGTTGATTTGGTTCCGGGAATATTTCAGAATGAAGTGGGACACTTAGTCCCAAGGTTGGAAGCCTAAATTGAAAGAGTTGACTGGATGTTGACTTATGTGTAACTAACTCCGAAATGGAGTTTTGATGGATCCGATAGATCTGTATGGTAATTTTTGACTTAAGAGTGTGTCCGCATATTGATTTGGATATCCGTAGATGATTTTAGCTTGAATTGACGAAAATTAGAAAAGTTAAAATTTGGAGAGTTGAGAAGTTTGACCGAGAGTTGACTTTGTGGTTACTTGGCTCGAAATCTAGTTCCAAAAGTTAGAATAGGTCTGTTATGTCATTTATGACTTGTGTACAAAAGTTGAGGTTAATCGGAGTTTGTTTGGTATGTTTCGGCATTAGTTTTGGACGTTAGAAGATCACAAGTTCATTAGGCTTGAATCAATGTACGATTCGTGGTTTGAGTATTGATTGATATGATTTGAGATATCGACTAAGTTGGTATGACATTTTGGGATGTTTTGGTATGTTTGGATGTGGTCCCGCAGGCCTCGGGAGTGATTCGGGTCGATATCAGAATGCATTTGGACTTGGGGAAATGCTGAAGTGCTTCAGGTCTGGTGCGATTGCATATGCGAAGAATTGGGTCGCAGGTGCGCGACTACAGAAGCGAGTTTGGGATGTGCATGTGCGGTTTTAGCTGGGGCTGAAGAGATGCGCATGTGCGAGAGTTTGGTCGGCATCTGCGGGATCGCAGATGCGGAAAAAGGAGTGCAGGTGCGATTTGGGCGAGGGGCAGCAGTTTTCGCAGAAACGGAGAGGAGGTATCTGGTGCGACTTCGCAGTAGCGGAGCCTTGTTTGCAGAAGCAAAGGCAGGGGGACCTCATGGAAACCACAAAAGCGGAATTTTGATTGCGTCTGTCACATCTATCATTTGCATATCATATCTTAGTCTCCATCACCATTTATTGTTACATCATGTTATCATTGTTTGGGTTGATTGTCAGGAGACTTGTGAGCCCGAGAGACTGGAAAGATTGATGACAGAGTAAGGCCGAGGGCCTAATTATAAGTAATGTTTATGGGAACGAGCTACATGAAGCAACACGCTTTATTGAGTCATACCATGATTGGCTCATATTAGTGCTTGGGAAGGATCCGCCCCTCCGTAGCCTAACATACTAGTAGTGGGACACAGGTACCTACTGAATGCAAGTACCAAGTGATTGGGAGTGCTGTGTGATTGAGAGTGCTGAGTGATTGAGAGTACTGAGTGATTGAGCATGCTGTGAGGTTGAATACTCCGAGAGCATGAGTATATGGCTCTATCATTGTGTTGCATTACAATTGGCATGCATGTCTGACATGTAGATATCGAGATGTGACATTCCTCATATTAGTCATACTTGGCATATTCTATCCTATTTGTGCTCAAACAGTTGAAAATTAGAAAGCATGCATACATTTCTATACTGTCTATAAATTGATTATTGGATTTCTCTCTGAGTTATTACTGTTATTATCTGGATTTGGATTGTACCTATCTGAGCTCGTCACTACTTTTAGCCCAAGGTTAGTCCTGTTACTTATTGAGTACATTGGGTCGGTTGTGCTCATACTATACTTTGCACTTCGTGTGCAGATCCAGGTACTTCTGGGCACGGCAGTTGCTAGATTTGGAGCTTCATATGCTTAGAGACTATTGAGGTAGCTGCCTTGGCGTCCGCAGACCACGACTCTCCTTCTTTTAAGTTATTAGCACATTTTTATCTTTCTAGATAGTTGTTTTAACAGTTATACTGTGTTGACATTTTAGTAGCTCATGTACTTAGTAACACCCAGATTTCGAGAATTTTGTATTTGAGTCGCAGTATTTCTTATCGACTATTTATGAGAGTTATTACTGTTAAATCTGTTTCATCTTATTTTCAATTAAAAAAATAACGTAGTTATTTGTGATTGTCGACTTGCCTAGTACTGTGATGGGTGCCATCATGACATGTTCGGTTTTAGGTCGTGACAAATGAATTTGCAAAGTTAATAGAAAGTGTATTTAAGATGAGCCTGATGGATTAGCTAAGCTTCTTTCTTTGGCTACAAGTTAAGCAAACTGTAAATGACATGATGATAAATCAACAAACGTATGTCAAGGAACTACCTAAAAGGTTTGAAATGGATAAGGTAAAGACAATTCACACTTATATAGACACTTCTACGCGATTGGACATGAATGAATCTGACGCATCTGTTGAAAAAAAATGGTATAGGGGTATGATCGGGTCCTTATTGTATGTAAGGACAAGTAGACCAAATATTGTATTTAGTGTTGGGCTTTATGCTAGGTTCTAGTAAATCCCAAGAAGCTGAATTTGAAAGTAGTGAAGAGGATGTTGAGTTATCTAAAGGGTACTTAAAGAGCATATTGCGAATATATTTATCAATTTTGAGCAAGGATCACTTTAAAAGAAACTGCTTAGATCTTTGTTTGGTTGAAGTAAGCACATTTTTTGATTCCCTTAATGACTGGCTATGTTATATCAAAGTATCTTGAAAAATATCTAACTTGGTCTTATATTATAACATGTATGCATGCATGGAATGCTCAAGTTGCTTAGATAAGATTTGATGATATTACACCTACCCTTGGAGGATACTCAACCGAATTGATGAAAACAGTCAAAGAACTCTATTCTTTTGACATTCAGGTATGTACCTATTTTTTAGTAGTTAGTTGCATTAGCTTATTAAAATGTCAATCATAAAAATAAGTTTCTTAACTCGAATCTTGACATACTTGAGTCATAAAAGGTAAACATAACTGTCATCAATCCGCGCGAAAAATAGAAACATGTTCCTAGAATAGCTGAATACACGTCTCTGATGCCTATTTGAGCGCCAATTAACCGCCGATGTTTCATTCAAATTTGGGGCGTATCCCTTTCCGTAACTAGTTTAGGAATTAAAATCCCTGACTAATTTGGTTTAACTTTCAAATAGCGTCTTTCCTTATTTAAATTCATTCCCACACATTAACCACCTACACAAATCTCTTTTCCAATCATCTCATCTATGTGCTTAATCTAAAAAAGAAAGAAGACCCCCAATTCAAAACCCATCAAAATTTCCAAGAACCCGGCAATGTTAACCATCCAAAATCCCTCTCAGTCTATCCCACATGAGTTTGAGCAGATCAAACTAGTAGGTAATTCTTCTCCTTCAAACCCCGAAACTGAAATTGCCCAAACTCGATTTCAGGGGGACGAGGCTGAGCAGATCCCACAAGAATCTTTTCTTGAAAATCAATTGGTGACGAGGCTGGCTTTCAGGGGGAAAAGTCTGAAATATAAGGCAAAACAGAAGGGGTTGAGGGTGTTACTGAAGTAGAAGTAGATGTTAGGAAGGAGATATATAGGTGAAAAACATCAGTGATGAAACCATTATGTTAGGAGATGAAGGTGAGATGGAAAAAAAGATGACGATACTGTGGGTAAGGAGAAGAAATTGACATTCCCGTAGAAGCCCCTGGACAACAATCAGGTTTTTCTAGCACTGGTGAGGGTAAAGATTAAGTCCTATTGAGTGAGGAAGTGCAAAAGAATGTCATGTGGGAACTAGTACTGAGGGTGCTGGTGAAACTGAGAGTGTTGCAGCAGCTGATAAAGAACCTAATTCTTTGGATGTCAATTTGGCTAAAACTGAGGGGGAAGGTGCTGAGAGAAAAAAGGAAAGGGAGTGAATCAAGAAGAAGATGAAGATGATAATCTGTCATTAGCAGAAATAATAGTTATCAAGAAGAATAAGGCGGAGATATAAGGTATTAAGTTCACTGAAAAAAAAGTAAAATAGTTTTCAAAGAAGGAGACACAATATAAGAAAAGAACTTCTATTACTAGGAGTAAAGGAAAGGCTATGCTTGAAAATGCAGCTCATGAAAGTAAGAGGAAGAGAAAAGAAATCAAAGAGAGTAAAGAATTTAGGTTGAGAGATGATCTAGAAAGTGATGAAGAGAAGGAGGTCCCTCTAAAAGGAAGAAGAAAGCAAGTTTTTCAGGAACGACTAGCAAAACGAAGAGGAATCCAAAGAAGAAAAAAAGAGTGATCCTACTGAGAAAGGAACCAGTTCCAAAAGATGAAAGAAATACAAGAAAAGGTTACCTATATTGGTAAGTATATGTGGTTCATTCGACAGAGTATGTTGAAGGTTAGGGTGATAGACCGTGAAATCGTTGGAGAGCTCGGGATGAAGGAACTGAAAGAAATGTTAGATTTCTAGAAGTGGATATATCTTTTCCTTTTTCCACTTTAGAAATCCAAAAGGAAGAAGTGTACCACTTCTACTACAGTTTTATTTGTTATAGGATGACACTATGATCACCACGATTAAGGGAGTAGAAGTGACCTTCAATGTTGAGGGTCTGAGACAGATCTTGAGGCTTACTACCAATGGGTTTGACACTTAAGTCAAACGTGACTGGCTGAAGATATATGAGGAGAAGCAAACTAAGGCGCACTTGACTTCCAAGCACTCAAAAAGGAAACAAACTGAGGAGCACAGGAAAGTGTATAAAGAGGAAATGAACTCGATTCATAAGCTGTTGTATGAGTTTGTGAACAAGTGTGTGCTTTATAGATCGAAGAGAAGGAATGAGGTTACTACATTGGATCTGGCAGTAGTGGAAGTACTTGAAAAGAATATGTTGTTTAACTTACCATCATTCATGATCAAGCACATGGCTAGGATAGCCAATCTATCAAAGAGAAATCATGCACTTCCTTATAGGTTTTTTATTACTCAAGTGTTTGCTCACTTTAAGGTTCCGTTGGGAGAAGGAAAAAAGGGGATAAAAAAGAAAATATTTGATAGAGCAACACTTCAGGTGTGTGTTCTCATGGAGAATAAACTAGGTTCTAAAAGCAACACCCTTATCACTCAATTGATCAATAAATTGGAGGCAGCCATGAAAGAGAATAAGAGGCTGGCTGAGGAGATTGCCTCTTTAAAGGATGAAAATAGGAAATTGAAGGAGAAGAGGCAGAAAGTCCAAGAAGCTATCATTACTCTCCTTGACAAGTTTATGGGGGTTTATGCAAACTCTATCCTCTTCCAGCAAATGATCATGGTCCCTAGTCAATTCTCAGTCCAAATCCAGTCCTTTCTAGTGTCAAGTCCTTCTTTTTGCTCTTTTTATGTACTCTGTTAGTTTAATCTTGTTTTTTGGAAATTTTAGCAGGTTCTTGCAACTTTATATTGGTTTGGGCCTTTTAAACTCAATTGGTTCATAATAAATAATTTTTTTATTTTATTTTGATGAGTCTCTTAAAGATGAATAATATCCTAAGATTAAACGTTCGAGCTTTTTACTTATGTGTATCTTAGTGCAACCCGAGTAACTACGAGTTTGAGATTGCTTAAATCTTTGCTTTTGACTATACTAATGCTTTAGTTTTCTGATGATGCCAAAATGGAAAATTTAAGGAATTTGCACATATAATGATCAATGAACCTTAATTTGCATGAAAAATGCTGAACCAATCTGGTTCTTATGCCTAACCATCTATAGGGTTGCAATGGGTTGAAGGTGAGTCCCTAGACATGCATAACAAACATCTTGTAGGAAGAGTGCTGATAATGAAGTTGGTTCTTATGCGGAAGTTGCACATGGGTTATAAATTGCACATGGGTTTGTCATCATCAAAACGAATGTTTTTTGAGTTGACACTATATTAGTTTTGATGATACACAAATAGTTGTAAAAGAACGAGGTCCCTTGAAATCCACTGATCAGAATCTAAAAGTTGTTTCCTTCTGGGTTGAGCTGGACAAATTTATTTCTGATGACAGTTAGATTCCTTGAAGGATTTATTTTGTGGGCTGAAAGTATGGTACTAACGGGAGGAATTTATAGTCAACTAGGATTCATTAGTTGTAGAAATACTTGCATAAAATGGAAAAACATGTCTTTTAAGGAAATAATTGGAATCCTTTTATAGTATGTTTTATTTTAGGTAACCCAATTATTTTAGGTTTTAGAGATAAATTTATAAAAGAATTTGGCCAACCTCACTCCTATATAAAATATTATGTTGCACCTTTTTGAGGTTAACGCTTCTAATGCTATTCACACTGTTTTATAGAATTCTCTAAAGCATACAACAATCATAGTAAGAAGGTACTTTCAATGATTCAAACTGGACAACTGAAGTACTTTTTCCTGAAGACGAAGCTGATTAAGTTATTTAATTGTTTAGATTGAGTCATTTTTCTCTAATTTCAACCTATTTTGCTTATTGATAAGTGTAATTGTATGTTATCAAGTTATGAAAAGTTTTTTTTGCTTCTAGGCTTGGGTTTATAGTATTGAAAGGGGTGGCTACTGTCACAATCCAAAATCCTACCTAATTTGTGATGACAACTAACCTGAACATGCTAGGTAAGCCAAACAATAAATAATACGACTCGAATGAAAGGTGATAAATAAATAATAAATAAGATAGTGAAAATCCTCACAATTATCCCAAGAACTGGTAGTACAATTCATGAGCTACTAAGATTTATATTTACAAGCTGGTACAAAGAAAAAAACAACATATGTTTGCATATACATAAATAGAGGTACAAATCCTAATATGCTATTGTCACACCCCCAAACCGAGGAGCGCGACCGACGCTCAACCGACTGACCGAGCAAGCCTGTTAAATTTCATTCTATCCAAACTCATCCATGAATAGAGATAATACATATTATTATTAATTAGACGAAAATGTGTTCTTGTCTACAATACCAATTCATTTCCAATAGTTCATTATTTTTAAAGTCTCAAATTGTTAAGTAATACAAACACAACATAACATAGTTTGTCTTTTTCTAGCACCAATACACAACCCACACTATGTCTACGGAGCCTCTATAGATAAAGAAGAGTACAATGATAATGCCGCCAACAAGGCCCCGTCTATACCTTAAACAGGATACACAAGTACAAAAGATTCATGACCCCGGAATAAAGTGGGGCTCACCAAGTCAGCTGGAAAAAAGGTGCACTGCTATCACTGATCAATATTTCCTGCTGTGGAACCACCTGCATCCATTGAAAGATGCAGCGCCCCCGGCAAAAGGGACATTAGTACTGTCGAATAGTACTAGTATGTATAACTAAATACCCTCACAATAGAATGACAATTAATACAAACAAGATTATCATAATATCAATGAAAGCCTTAATCAACATCAAACCTCAATTTAGGATCAAGACAGTGTTCAAATTAATTTCCATATGTCACATTGGGGGATTTTTAGTATCAATATACCATTGTCCGCAATACCAGTGTTCACAATACCAATGCCATCGTACTTTTAGCACGGAGTCTGATCACGATTCGATCGGCTAGGCTATCTCATTAGAGAATCAATCACAATTACCATAAATACCAATACCACCATAAATTTAGTATGGAGTCCGATCACGACCCGATCGGCTAGGCCATCCATTAGGGATATCAACCACAATTACCCTCAATATCAATACCACCATTTTTAATACGGAGTCCGATCACGACCCGATCGGCTAGGCCATCTCATTAGAGACATCAACCACAATTACTATCATTTACAGCACAATCACCACTATGTGTGCGACATGGTGTCCGATCAAGACCCGATCGGCTAGGCCTTCTTATTTGAGACATCAACTTTTTTTATATCAATCATCGCATTTCATAATACTTTCACATCTTTTCATTTCATTAGCACTAGTGGCCATAATTATAAGATCATTCTTGGCACGTTGGCCATATTCAGTATTTCAAGCTCACATTATCAATTTCAAATATCATCCTCATCATCAACAACAAACACAATTCAAATCAAAGTGTGTAGTATGCAGGTGAGCAATTTAGAGTCTAATGCACATTGAGATATTTCACAAAAATTTGGCTTAATAGCCTTCATTTGAACTTGACTTAAAGTTGAAACATTATTAATGCACAGCCCATATTTTAACACATTCTCAATTGGTAACATAAAATGAATAGATCATTTGTGATGCTTGTTGAACATATATCTTTCAACCCAAATCTTACTCAGAATAGCCAATTTCATAATGAATCACTCGGGACTTACATAATTTACATGAATAACATGGGATTTAATTCTAAGATAAAAGTTTAGCCAACATACCTCACTTGAGCTTCCTTACACTCTAAATGTTCCGAAATTTTTAGTAACTTCAATCTATTGTAGAAATAAAATAAATTGAATGAATATTAGGAAGATGATCATGGTTCTAGCTCATTTGAGCATTTTGTCAAACACTAGGTGTGCACAAGGTTTCAAGGTCTTTTTATGGAGGATTCCATCATCCTACAACACAATCTTTACCATACTTAGTTCAACAATCTTCCTATACCCCTTGATATCACATGCATGTAAAATAATCAACTCTCATGCCCAAACATTTTCTTGCTAATTATCCATTTTCAGATGATTTCGAAATTAGGGTTTAGGGTGTAGAATCTTACCTCTAGGATGAAGACCTAGTCAGCTTGCCTTCTTGATCTTCCAAAACTTGAGCAAGGATAGAAGAAAAATTATTGAAGAACACCTTCTCACTCTAAGTCACTCTCTCTCACTCTAAAATGTCAGATTATATCTCAAAAATGGCCCAAAATGTGTATTTAACGAAGTAGGGTCGGGTTTTAAAAATCCAAAAATGAAGCTCCGGAACAGGTTCTGCGGTCTCATATACGACCGCATAATGGTTATGCGGACCGCATATCGGTCGCATAATTGGTGTCCAAATTGACCAAAAATCTACCTGAGTTACGGTCACTATGCGGCCTGCATAACTATTCTGCGATCGCATAGTACACCGCATAACAGTTATGTGGTCGCATAGTCGACCGCATAATTCCTTCCAACTAATCCCATTAACTGCCTTACTCTGCGGCCATTATGCGGTCCGCAGAGTGATCTGCGGTCGCATAATGAACCGCAGAAATGCACTTTTCCGCCAAAATATTTCCTTTACTTTTCGCTGCATTGTTCAACCCAAAAAGATTTTCTATAATACTCTACACATAAAACCAATTCGGCACAACGAAAAATTACTTTATTTTGCAAAATTTTTACGGGGATTTACACTTAAATACTTCAAAATTTTCCGGGGTGTTACAGCCATGAACAAGTGGTAGCTTATATCTGAAATGCTGGTGCATCTTCATTGCTTGTCTTCGTCTTTTATTGCAACTCAACTCCAAAATCTGCACGCAAAGTGCAAAAGTATAGTATGAGTATAACCAACACCATGTACTCAGTAAGTATCTTGACTAACCTCAGTGGTATAGTAATAAGGTTTTTAAGTCAAAAGATTCTCACACATTTAACCTGTGCAGCACAGTAAAATTTATAGGGCAGAAATGTATCCATGCAAACAATCATAGAATAGTGGATATCAAAAATAAAGGTGCACAATTGAAGAAGAGATAATAAACATACTTTTCCAATTTAACATGTCTCCAAGCAAATACAACTTGCACTATCTCCGCACACAAAGAGGCATGCACCAAGTAGTGTATACTCAAATACTCCTACATCGATGTAGAGTGTCTATACAACAATGATCCAATTTTATATCAATTAATTTTTTAATGATATATTTATGAAACCTTTATGTGTGTCCAACATATCAATGTAAGATCTCTCTTTTTACCTTAATCCACACTCTCTAACTGTCTAATAACTCATTAATAAGTCTCATGCTTATCTATACATCAACTAGCATATATAGATGATATGCATGGATAAAGAATATAAATGCATGAATATGCACAAATAATTCACTTAAATGGCCAAGCTTTAACCTTTATGCTCAATAACACAGCACATCGGATCCCACATCACAATCAACTAGAAATCCATCGGTTTCTCACAACTTGCGTGCACGCCATCAAGAGAGAAACAAGAGAGGGAGACCACAGGGGGATAGATCCTTATCCACATGCTGCACGTACAAGTCACGTGCGATAATCATAATCACTGCACAGATAACTCACGTATCACAATCATAATAACCACACTGACAACTCATGTTCCATAATCATAATAACTACACGGACAACTTATGTGCCATAATCATAACAACCGCATGGATAGCGCATGTGCCGTAACCTCAGTCCATATCAGAGAACCATATGCAGGGAAGTATGCATATGAAAAGAGGTAAGCATATACAATGCATATGGACAGAGAAATAACTATGCATAGATGTATGTATAAATACGAGGGATGATCCCTAGGTAGGATGCATGCTTATATGTAAGTATGACCACTGACCCAAACATGTAATACATCATCCAAATAATCATTATGCCCAAATAAACATCCAAAAAGCCATTTCATTATCTTTAACGTGGGTAAGGAAACTCAAGTAGTGATACATCAATTTGAGGCATAACGCAAGAATAACAAGTACGAGTCAGTGTTTATAATATACGTATGACTACGTCTAAAGAAAATATAACAGTGATCTCAAGAATAGTTCATCATGCTCAAAATAGGGTATCATTAACCTAAACATTATCTCTAGCATTGTTCATGGGGCTCACGTAGTCCTTCAATCGAGTAAAGCATAGAACAAGTGGAACACAATCCAAACAAGGCACAAAATAGTCTAGAATCTATCCGAGCATGAATATCATGACACATGTATATATGCTCGCCACCACATATATACATCACCCTCGAATATAGCAAACACTATCAATTATTAGAAAAACTTCCCTCAACCCAAGCTAAGAAAGACACTTACCTCATCCGACTAGTCTTTAACCTCAAGTCGCACAAAAACCTCACTCTAGCCCTCCAATCATGCAAATCTAATGTCACGGCCCGAAATTTCACCAAAGGTCGTGATGGTGCCTAACCCGCTCGCTAGGCAAGCCAACACAACAATAGCATAAATCTAAAGCAGATTAATCATCTTTTAACCAAATTCTCAATAAGATAAGAAACATAATAATTCTCAAGTATAATAATATAGATAATTGTCCAAGGCAGGGTCTAAAAATGATAATAACAACCAATACTGTCCCAAAACCGGATGTCACAATCATCACAAACATCTAATGGGAGTATGAAAAACATCTGAACACACTGTCTGTCTATATAAAATAGATATACATAAAACAGAAGTAGGGGGCTTCACGTGCTACAAATAGATCAAGTAGATAAGCTCAGCACGAAGTCTCAACGGATCCACCTACTGTCCCGAATGAATACCGCTCGTACCAGCCTCAGAACCTGTACAAAATATATAGAAGCGTAGTATGAGTACAAACAACGGTAACTAGTAAGTATCAAGTCTAGCCACGAATAAGTAGTGGCGAGGGGTTGACTTTGACAGTCACTAGCAGTCAAATAAGAATGTCTGAGAAATAATCCACTGAAAGCCGTACATGATATCATCAACAAATATAAAAGCGCAAAATCCAAACATACTAACTTTAGACATATTTTTCAAATAACCATAATCAAATAAGATAACATTGATCCCAACTATCGAGTAAAACTGATACCAGTCAATAATACTTACATCAATTCATAGCATGAGTCTAAACAAATATAATTTGCATGCTCTGGATCCCTTTTTCAACAACTCACAACATAATCCATGTGCCCGATACATGCCACATGTCCAACAAGCAACAAAAGAATCACGAGTGCATACACTTACAGGGCCCAAGGTAACATGAGTAATCACCTTCCTCTGGAGGGACAAAATCATAATCCAAGAGTCAATCATTTTATATTTAATGATCATCAATCAATTGTTGCGACGCGCAATCCCACCCAAACCATAACATTATCAATCCAATAATCAGTGCCAATATCTGCTCAAGTGCTCGCAGTGCTAAAATCCTTATCTTGCATCAATAACCATTTCCACTCATGCATACGTGTGAGACACGATATAATAAAGGAGCACATGACATGATAATAAGAATGAGGATAAAAAAGCTCAAATGGCTAAGTGATAGCTATGGTAAATGATATAACTTATTGTATCATAACGACTCAATAAGCTATTAGCATGTTTCTAGCTTAATCATATGATTATCATGAGCTAATTAGGCCATAGAAACCGTAATAATTATGGAGCAAATAAATCAAGTATATGACTATGAATTTATAATAAAGTTCGACTTGGCAATATAACCCTCCTGTCAAATCAAAAAGTCATAACCCTAGACATGCTCCTAAATTATGAAAATATAGTATCGAGTAGTCATAAAATCAATTGAACATGGATAGCAACTTCACATAATTCAATAAAGCATAATTTAGTCAATAAATATCGGACACAGTCCAAAACCTAGCTACGCATATACGCTCGTTACCTCACATATACGTGGCTCCAAAATTGAGAATCAAATAACAATCAAGTCACCTATGGGGACAATTCCCTCTTACAAGGATAGACAAGAGACTTACCTTTACTCGAAAACCTCAAATCAAGCAAAAATCGCCTAATTGTCCAAATTCAAAAGGCCATTGTCTCTTCTTCATAAGCCAAGTTCTCATCCAGTTGCACTGAGCTGAAATCTAACACATGTGACTGATCTTCATGATACTTCTGAAGTGTGGAGACATGGAAAACCAGACGAACTCCCGCCAAGCTGGATGGCAAAGAAGGCCTGTAAGTCACCTTACCAACCTTCTATAACACCTCACATGGACCGATATACCGAGGACTCAACTTACCATTCCTCCCAAACCTCATCATGCCTATTAAAGCTTTATCATGAACCTTCCTATCAGCATAACACTTTTTCCTGGACTGTGTTATGCAAAGCTGCTCCTGAATCAATTTGACCTTCTCCATAGCATCATGAATTAAATCGGTTGCCAACAAGCTAGCCTCCCCAGGCTCAAACAAAACCAACCAGAGAATGACACTGCCTCCCATATAAGGCCTCATACAGACCCATCTAGATACGTGACTGGTAGCTATTTTTGTATACAAACTCCACTAACGGTAGAAACATATCCCACTGGCTCGAAGTCAATAACTTAAGCTCTCAACATATCCTCCAAAATCTGAATGGTTCGCTCAAACTACCTATCTGTCAGAGGGTGAAATGCTATACCTAGCTCCACTTATGTGCCAAACTCATGGTGCACGGCCCTCCAAAAATGCGATGTGAATTAAGTGCCATGATCCGAGATGATAGACACCGACACCCCATGCAAATAGAAAACCTCTATGATATAGAACTTGGCCAACTGCTCTGATGTGTAGGAAGTCATGATTAGAATGAAATGCTCAAACTTGGTTAATCTGTCCACAATGATCCAAGAAGTGTCAAATCTCCTCAATATCCATGGCAAACCAACCACAAAGTCCATAGTAATGCGCTCCCACTTCCACTCCGGTATCTCAATCTTCTGAAACAAACTGCCGGGTCTCTAGTGCTCATACTTGACATTCTGACAATTCAAACACCAAGTAACATATCGAACAATGTATTTCTTTATCCGCTGTCAAAATAATTTGCTTCAAATCATGGTGCATCTTTGCAACACCCTGATAAATGGAATGTCGCGAACTATGAGCCTCTTCAAGAATCAACTCTCTCAAGATATCGACATTAGGATCACATATCCGACCCTAAATCCTCAATACCCCATCAATATCAATAGTTACCTCCTTAGCAACACCTCGCTGCACCGTGTGCTTTAGGACGAGCAAATTACGTTCGACATACTGGCGAGCTTTAATGCGCTCAAACAATGATGACAATAAAACAACACAAGCAGGTACTCTACTCAGCTCCAAAATATCCAATCTCACCAACCTATTGGCCAATGCTTGAAACTTCATAACTAAAGGCCTCTTTCCGACTGGAATGAATGCTAAACTCCCCGTACTCTACGCCTTTCTACTCAATGCATCTACTACAATATTGGCCTTCACCAGATGATAAATAATGGTGATATCGTAATCCTTCAGTACATCTAACCTTCTCTGGCTACCTCAAATTCAAGTTTTTCTATTTAAACAGATGCCGCAGACTCCTATGATCTGTATACACCTCACAAGACACGCCATATAAATAGTGCCTCCAAATCTTCAGTGCGTGCACAATGGCTGTTAACTCCAAATCATACACCAAATAGTTCTTCAAATGGGGCTTCAACTGGTGCGGTGCATAGGCAATCACCCTACCATCCTGCATCAACACATACCCAATTTTAACCCTTGGAGCATCACAATAAACCATATACAACCCTGATCCAGAAGGTAAAACCATAACTGGAGTCGTAGTCAAAGCAGTACTGAGCATTTGAAAGCTCTCCTCACACTCATATGTCTACCTGAACAGAGCTCCCTTGTAATTCAACTTAGACAATATGGTTGCAATAGATGAAAATCCCTCTAAGAAGCGATGGTAGTAACCAGCCAAACCCAAGAAGCCCCTGATCTCAATAGCGGTAGAAGGTCTGGGCCAAGTATGAACTATCTCAATCTTGATCGATTCCACCTTGATCCCATCACTAGATACCACATGAACCAAGAATACCATCGATTCTAACCAAAACTCGCACTTGGAGAACTTAGCATATAGGTACTTCTCCTTCAAAATCTGGAGCACGATACTCAAATGCTTCTCAAGCTCCTCCCTACTACGGGAATATACCAATATATCATCAATGAACACATGACAAACGAATCCAAAAAAGGCTGGAATACACTGTACATCAAGTGCATAAAAGTTGCTGGGGCATTAGTCAACCCAAATGACTTCACCAAAAAATCATAATGCCCATAACGAGTCCGAAAAGTAGTCTTAGGGATTTCCAAAGCCCTAATTCAATTGGTGATACTCCGCTCTAAAGTCAATCTTCAAGAATACCCCGTCACCCTGAAGCTCATCAAATAAGTCATCAATGTGTGGCAGTGGATATTTGTTCTTGATGGACACCCAGTTCAACCAGCGATAGTCAATACACATTTTCATAGACCCATCCTTCTTCTTAACAAACAACACCGATGCACCCCAAGGTGAAACACTAGGCACGATGATCCCCTTATCCATCAAATCTTGTAACTGTTCTTTCAATTCCTTCAATTACACTAGAGCCATACAAGACAGAAGAATAGATATGGGCCGTGTGCCTGGCACCAAGTCAATATTCCTATCCGGTGGCATTCCCGGTAGGTTTGAACGAAATACATTCGGAAACTCCCTTACTACCAGAACTGAATCAACATCAGGAGTATCAACACTTACATATCAAACAAAAGCCAAATATGACAAACATACCTCCTCCACCATCCGTTGAGCCTTCAGAAATGAAATCAAACTACTAGGAGTGTGACCAAGAGAACCACTCCATTCTAGCCTCACCAACCCTGGCATAGACAACATCACCGTCTTAGCGTGATAATCAAGGATAACATGGTACAGAGATAGAAAATCCATACACAAAATCACATCAAAGCGCACCATACTAAGCGATAGGATATCAACACTTGTCTCATAACAACCAATAGTGACAACACAAGACTGATACACTCGATCCACTACAATAGAATCACCAACAGGTGTGGATATATGCACATGAGCATCAATAAAACCACGAGGCATATCCTGATAATAATCAAAGTATGATGACATATAAGAATAAGTAGATCCCAGATCAAATAACATGGAAGCATCTCTATAACAGACTGAAACCATACTTGTGATCACAATATCACAGGCTATCGCATCGGGTCTCCCTAGAAAAGCATAGCAACGGGGCTGACCACTGGTGGCCCGACTAGAACCAATCTGACCTTCTACCTAGGATGTCCTCTCACTACGTGACCTCCCTTATAGTTGTCTGAGTAGGAGGTGATGCAACTAATACAGAACTATGGACCGAGAACCCTGAAGAACTATGTCTTTGATAATTCTGGGGTAATATTTCCTCATATGACCAAGCTCTCCACATCATAGCGACCTCAAGCTAAATAAGGCTGCTGAGATTGATACTGCCCCTGAGGAACCGAACGCCCACTGGAGGAACCTGCATCGACAGAGCATAGTTTGAGCTCGCTGGAAGAGCACTGACAGATGATGGAAGGGAAGAATTGAAAGATGACTGAGATGCCACATTGCGGGCCCTATGTTGCACATACTAAATTGGCCTACTAGGATGGTCTCTACTAATCTTCCCTATACCTCCAGACGAGGTTCCACTAAAACCATTAGAACGACAAAGACTTGTCCCTCATCATGACCTCTCTACCCTGGCTGTAATAACGCTTGATGCTCCGAGATATCTCTACTGCTTGCTGAAAAGCAGTCCCGATCTTTGACTCTCGAACCATAGTAACTTTGATGCCATGAGGCATACAATGATAAACCTCTTCACCTTCTCTGCCTCGATGGGGATCAATAATGATGCATGACAAGATAACTCTATGAATCTCGCCTCATACTCGGTCACGGACATGCGACCCTACTGAAGGTGCTCGAACTGGCCTCTCAACTCATCCCTTGTTGCGAGTGGGATGTACCTCTCAAGGAATAAATGTGTAAATTGAACCCATGTAAAAGGAGCTAAACTAGCTGACGTGCCCTGGTCATATGTCTACCACCATCTCCTAGCTGCTCCATTGAACCGAAAAGTAGTGAAGTCTACTATGTTGGACTCTACCAAGCCCAAATTGTGTAGCATCTGATGGAAGTTGTCTAGAAAGTACTGTGCATCCCCTGTTGCACTTGCCCTTAAAGTGTGGAGGAAACAACCTCTGAAACCTCTCTAACCTCTTCTGCTCATCAGCAGGCATGGTATCAACTAGCTGCTACAACAGGCTACTCTAGAGTACGAGCCACAAGGGTCTAAACTTCCCCCTGCCTGAGATGTGGCTAGAGCCATTGTGACCACCCTAGCCTAGGTCAAAGCATCAATGAAACTGTCTATCTTGGCCATAGCCTCTTGAAACATGGGTGCAACAATGAAACCCTCCGGCTAGTGTACACTTGAGCCTCAATATGCTTGTCTATGATCTGCTCCTCGACCTGCTCCACATGTGGGTCTAGTGCAACTTCCATGGCTTTTAGCAAGGATATTAGCCTTACCCCTACCTATGCATTTCCCGGTCGCAACCAGTGGTACTGCTCTTGCATCCTCTGCTACTTCAGACGCATGAGTCCTTACCATATGTGAGAGAATAAAAAGATTTAGATTCAATCCAATAGTCAATGCACGATGAGGAATTAAGAAAAGGAAGTTTAGAACCTAGTGCTCTAATACCAACTTCTCACGACCCGAAATACTATCAAATGTCGTGATGGCGCCTAACTCGCTTGCTAGGCAAGCCAATACAATATCAATTATAAATCTAAAGCAGATTAATCAACTTTTAACCAAAATCTCAATAAGATAAGAAATACAATAATCTCAAGTCTAATAATATAGATAACTATCCAAGACAGGGTCTAAGCACGACCACAACTACAAATATTGCCCAAAAATCATATGTCACAATCATCACAAGCATCTAATGAGAGTATGAGAAATATTTGGACACACTACAACAACAAAAACAATAGCAAACCCAGTGAAATCCCACAAGTGGGGTCTAGGAAGAGTAGTATGTACGCAGACTGGGCTCTCCATTAGCTTCATATATGCTGCTTCTTTGGCTTCCACTTTTCCTTGGATCTCTCCATTCCACCACTAGTCCTCTTTGTGACCTCCGGAGTAGCCCTTCATGACCCCTTGCACCTCCCTAGCAGCTTCTCTAATGCAGTCCGCTGCCATGGTCCTCATACTACTCGCATCTCCACTGCTCCTCCAAGCCCCCATAACCAACAACTTCTCCCCCAACTCTTGAGCTTTGTCCTTAGTCAAGGCTCCCCATTTAATCTTGGGTTGACCATTCACTACTCTCCTCTTCCTTACTTTCTTAATCTCCATGTTCATTAGTAAGACCTATATTGTGTCGAAAGCCGCTCACTCAGTAAAACCTTGTAGTCAGTGCGTAGACCTCTATCCCTCTTCCTGCAGAGAAGATAATAAATCCGAGTCTTGGCCATCGTACTCTGGAACGTGACCAAGTGGTCCTTCTTGTTCTGAAAACACGAGTTAGCTACTACCAAATCAAAAGCTTTAGCAAAATCTAGTAGCAAAGCACCACCCTCTTTCCTAACTCCAAAACCGAATCCATCGTGCACATCGTCATACCCATCAGCCATCTCTCTAATATGGCCATTAAAATCACCTCCTATGAAAAGCTTCTCGGTGTGTGGAACACCTCACACCACCTCATCCAAATCCTCCTAGAAATGCCTTTTGACCTCCTTATCTAATCCCGCTTGCGGTGCGTAAGCACTAATCACACTTAAAGTGAGCCCGCCAACCACTAGTTTAATAACCATTAACCTATCGTTCACCTTCTTAACACCTAGAACTAGCTCCCTAAGATCTCTATCTACTAAAATTGCTACCTATTTCTGCCCCTAGAACCTCCGGAATACCACAACTTATACATGTTGACATCCCGTGTGTTAGTACACACTCATTTAGTCTCCTAGACACATTCTAGATTGATCTTCCTCTTCTTGAGAATCCTCGCTAGTTCTAAAGACTTCCCTGTCAATGTCCCTATATTCCAAGATCATACTCTCAGCCTAGTGGACCCCTTATCGCCCTTAACCCCTACCCCCACCCCACCCGAGGACATGACCTCACTCTAAATCATACACCCCAGCCACTCTAAATCAAGGATACTATGCTAGTACCACTACAACACACATCAAGGTAAACTAGGAAGAGAAAAAAGTCTACACTTAAGGCACTAATTTTAAGCAAATACAGGAATGCGGGTAGGTGATGCAAGTGAATGTGTCAAATAAAACAAAGGTAAAGGATAACACGACAAACTAATAATATGAAAAATTTTAAAAACACAAAGATGTTTATACGAGTGTAGTAAAGCAAGCAAGTACTAGAGCAAATAATCTATCAAAAGATACAAATATGATAGGCAAGTCGGATAAGCCAAAGAAGGCAACAAGTACTAACTAAATCCTAATACGGGATATACAAAAAGGAAATGAAGCACGTTCTAAAATTAAAGCAAGGCGAGTAAGACAAAATAAACAGAGACGTTAAAGACAGGAAATAGAACAATTCAATAAATATAGTACCTAGACGTTAACCGGAGATGTGAGGCGCCACTGCGTGAAAAAGACCCTGGATGGAATGTCACCGGGAAGAAATTAGCTGACCAAAAAATTGACTGTATTGCCCGAATCTCGTCGTGACTGGCAAAACCCATTCGATTGCTGGTGATGACCCCCGTTCAAGAAATCTTTGTTGGAACCCTACGACTGGATACTCACACACCGGCGCGACTGAATTTCACTAGAAAATTCTTGGTTGCCTGACCCTGATTTGCTGCACACTCCTGTAAACAAACACACACACACGACTTGGGTAAAATGGGGGGGGGGGGAGAGAGAGAGAGAGAGAGAGAGAGATAAATTGAGAGAAATATGGAGAGAGAAGATCATTGGCGCTGCGGTGTTCACCGATGAAGAGAAAAAAGAACAGAAAAGAATGGAAAAAGAATAGAAGAAGAAGAATAGAGAGCGGAGAGCAGGGAGAGAGAGGATATACAAAGTGAAGTAACTTACCTGCTGGGGCCGATTGTCATTGGCATTGGCATTGGTGTAAGTGACCGTTGAAGCGAGAGAGAAGAGAGAGTGAGAGTCAGGAGTTAGACGAGAGAGAAAGTGAAGGTCCGTAAATTAGAACATAGAAAAATAATTTTCTGAGCATACTTTCTATATGAATAAAATAGATAGACATAATAGAGAAGCAGAGAAGTAGACTCGATGTGCTGCGTAATCGATTAAGTAAAGCAGCTCACCATGAAGTCTCCACGGATCCACCTACTGTCCCGGATAAATACCACTCGTACAAGCCTAAGAAACTTCCCAAAATATATGGTAGCATAGTATGAGTACAAATAACGGTATCTAGTAAGTATCAAGTTTAGCCTTAAAGAAGTAGCGGCGAGGGGTCGACTCCGACACTCCACTAGTAGTCAAATAAGCAAGTGAGAGAATAATCCAACAGAAAGCCAGACATGATATCATCAACAAATATAAAAGCACAAAATACAATTCGTACAGAATGTAAACATGCTTTTCAAATAATCAGAATCAAATAAAATAACAACGATCCCAATTCTCGAGTAAAACTGATAGCATTCAATAATATTTACTTCAATTCATAGCATAAGTTTAAAAAAACATAATTGTGCATGCTATGGATCCCTGTCTCAATAACTCACAATACAATCCATGTGCCTTATACATGCCACGTGTCCTACAAACACCAAAAGAATCACAGGTACATACACTCACAGAGCCCAAGTTAACATGGGTAATCACCTAACTCTGGAGGGATGGATCCATAATCTAAGCGTCGATCGTTTTATATTTAATGATGATCAATCAATTGTTGCAGCACGCAACCCGACCCAAATCATAACATTATCAATCCAAAAATCAGTACCAATATCTGCTTAAGTGCCCATAGTGTTAAAATCCTAAACCTTCATCAATAACCACTTTCCACTCATGCATAATAAGAATGCGGGTAAAAATCTCAAATGGCTAAGTGATAGCTATGTCAAATCATATAATTCATTTTATCATAACAGCACAATAAGCTATTTAGAATGTTTCTAGCTTAATCTTATTATTATCATGAGCTAATTAGGCCAACCATAGCAATTATGGAGGAAATAAAACAAGTATATAACTATGAATTTACAATAAAGTCCGAAATGGCAATATAACATTCATGTCAAATCAACAAGTCATAACCTTAAGAATGCTCCTAAATTATGAATATAAATTATCTTGTACTCATAGAATCAATTGAACATGGATAGTAACTTCATATAATTCAATAAAGCACAATTCGGGTCAATAAATACCAGATACGTTCCAAAACCTAGCTACACATATATGCTCGTCACCACGTATATACGTGGCTCCTAAATCACGAATCAAAAAGAAATCAAGTCACATATGGGGACAATTCCCTCTTATAAGGATAGACAAGAGACTTACCTCTACTCGGCAACCTCAAATCAAGCAAAATATCCTAACTGTCAAAATTCAACTCCAAATTACCCAAATCTAGTAATAAACAACTCAACAACATTATATAAAGCCATAGGAAACAACATTAAATAATAAAGTTTGATCTTTATACAAATATACAAAGTCAACCAAAGCGTTAACTCAGGCCCTCATCCCCAAATTCAACAAAACTCACAAATCCCAGCACCCATTCCAATACGAGTCCAAATATACAAGTTTCATCCAAAATTGACTCCGAATCGGGGTTTAAATCTCAATTATTCTCTTTCCAAATGTTTTGTCAAAAAAGCCCCAACTTTCACTTTAAAATCCAAGCTTTTAGGTGTACAAATCCATGAGAAATAATGATATAAAGTCAAATCCAATAGCAAATAGGCAACCTCTAAAGTAGTAGTGAACTTTCTCTCCAAAATCTCCACTTCTTGAAGTCTTGGGTTCAAAATATGAGAGAACGGGAAAAATTATGAAATTATATCTTTAAAACCACTGCCCAGTTATACAATTCGCGATCGCGAGACCACCTACGTGATCGCGAAGGGAAAATTCCAGCCCAACTCCTCCCCTTTCTTCGCGAATACCTTACGCGAACGCGATGCCTGACCACCTACTGAGCCTACACAAACACGAGCCTAGCTCCGCGAACGTGGATGAATTCATTCCCCCTGGCATCAGTCCTTCACAATGCATCCTGTTCACGCGATCGTGCTGCTTCAGCTCCCTTCTCTCTGCGAGCGCGATACCGCTTCACAAATGTGAGGAGGAAAATTCTTCTGCCTACTCCCTCTTCTCCGCGATCGTGAGACTAGCTCCACGATCGCAAAGCACTGCAACACATCAGAAAACTAGCAATCCAAAACCAAGAAGAAATGATTTGAAACTACCCGGAAACAACCCGAGCCTCCCAGGGACCCCATCCAATCTCACCAACAAGTTACAATACCTTATCCAAACTTGTCCGAAACTCAAAATACCAGACGAACATCAAAACCAAGAATTGACGATCAAAACACATGTTAAGCTTCTCTTAAGTTCATTATATTCCAAACTTCAAACCAAACGTCCGAACCTTATAGCCTTGAAGTTAGCTCTCGGTCAAACCTATTAATCTTCCAAACCTTCAAGGTTTCAACTTTGCCAAATAAAGCCAAATCAACCTAGGAACCTCAATCCAAATCCAGACATACTGGCAAGTCCAAAATCACCAGACGAACTTATTGGAACCCTTAAATTACCAATCCAAGGCCGTCTACATAAAAGTCAAATATTGATCCACTCTTAAAACATAAGCTTTCAAAATGTGACTAAGTGTCTCAAATCCTTCTCAAACCTTTCCGTGACCAAACCAACCATCCCTACAAATTATAAAATAACAAACATATATACAAGAAGTATCAACTAGGGAATGAGAGCTCAAATATGCAAAACGACCAGCCAGATCGTTACATCCAAGCCAATCATTAACAAAGAAAATCAAACAATATATAGGAAGCTATCTTAATTCATAAAGCTTCGATCTTTAAAGAATTTCCAAACAGTAAATAAAAGTTAATTCGGATCGGCGTGCCCCAAATCCATAACCAATACCAAATCTCAATGACCCATAACCTGTTGAGTCCAAATATATGATTAGATTCCAAAACCGATTCTAAATCGACCCTCAAATCCATAAAATACACTCTCTTAAAATATAACCAAAACCCCAAATTTTATATCAATATTTCATATTTTGGGTGTTGATAATTTATCTAGATTCTTGAAATAACACAAAAATTGAGTAAAAATTACTTACCCACAAAGTAATAATGAAAATCTCCTAATAAATAGCCTCTTCCCAAGTTCCAATATTTTGAGAGAAAAAGTGACTAAATCCCGAAACAAGTAAAAAAAATAGAGTAGCTGACCCAACCCGAATCAGATGTTAGTTGATCCCAAAACTCACCTTTGACAAGCCCAACATAGTTCTTATGAGATTCCATCCAAGATGGCCTTTTAAATTTCCCAATTTGGCCTTATAATGAGAAATATATATGATGTTTTGAGTTTTAAATGAAGTTTAAAATTTATGGACGAACTTAGGGACATAATTGGTATTTTTGAGAATTGATGCACCAAAAAATTCAGCAATTACAAAATTTTAGTTTGATCATCCAAAACTCATCTAGAACCTCCCGGATACAAACCATATATGCATTTCAATCATAAAATATGCTACGATCCTGCTCGCTCACTCAATATACAAAAAAGAGGTTGTCTTGACCCAATATTGACCTTGGTCAAACTCCAAATCCTTAACTAATCTCTCGACCAATGATCCAAAACATACCTGAGCCCTTCCGAACCCCATCCAATCATACCAAAAGGTACAAATACATTATCCAAACTTATCCAAAGGCTCGAAGCAACACAAATAATACCAAAACCAAGAATTGAAGATCAATTCATTCTCTTAAGTTTCAAATATTCTAACTTTACCAAACACGTCCGAATCACACTTAGATATTTCAAATCACAACCAAACTCTGCACGCAAGTTTCAATCAACTAAATAGACCTATCCAAGGTCTCAAAATCACAATAAAAGTTCGATAACACTAAAGTCAACTCCCGGTCAAATCCATAAATCCTCTAATTCTTCAAATTGCCAACTTTCGACAGATAGAGCCAAACCCTTCTCGGAACCTCCAAATCAAAACCCAAACATACACTCTAGTACAAAATCACCATTCAAATTTATTGAAACTATCAAGCCCGATTCTGAGTTCGTTTACTCAAAAGTCAAACCTTACTCAATTTATCTAACTTTAAGCTTCCAAAATTGAGAATTACACTTCTAGAATAATCCTAAACTTCTCAAAAATCAAAACCAACAAAACATGCAAGTCATAATATATCATATGAAGCTACTCAAAATCTCAAACCGCCGAACAAAATGCTAAAGCTAAAAACGACCGGTCGGGCCATTACATTCTTCCCCACTTAAATATATGTTCGACCTTGAACGTGCCAAGAGTCATTCCGAAGTCTTCAAATCACAGTAGGAACTAATCATACACATACCTATGGGTGATCTCAAATCACCTCAATCCATATGAGCGCATTAAAACAATCCTAACTGAAGATTCTTCCTTCAACCTTAGCCCATACGCCTTAGACCAAAATTTTGACATCCAAAACTCCCTTTAAAAATCAATTATTGTATATATATATGTACTGAATCAATCTCTATAAGCTGTATCAAGTCATAGATATACTCCCAACAGGTAACTATATGATATACTCTAAAGCACATATCCCATAACTATATCTCCTTCCAACAATAACTGCTCATTATCAAAGCCATTAACGGTAACATACCTCATACCAAATAAACCTTGTTCCAAACTATTGGAACATTGTTGATGATGGAAGAATCATGTAGAGACTCATAACCATCCATCTAAACAACAAGTCAGGGAGTTCTCTTACCAAACGAGAACCTTGCCAAAGCTTGAGCTAATGTATGGCATTCTTTTTCCAAACATACCTTATCCAAATCTGATTTTATTAATTCCAGGTCTAATATGTCATCTCACCCAATAGAAGCTGCTTGACCGACTGGCAGCATCAATTCCATCTAGAAGCTCATACAACGTCATCCGTGCACCAAACAAGCAACATCTCGAATATGACCAATATCAGAAAGAAAACCGAATAGAAGAGCTATCCAACAAGATTGATATATATAACAACAAAATCATAATTCCACGAACTCATCCCACAAGGGAAAACAAAACAGATAAAATAAACACAAGGAATGGTATCCCACATAACTCCGCTGCAGCGCATAACTCGATCAAAATATATTAGTCCACATGGGGATACCCATCGATCCATAATGCTCATACTTAACTAACATATATGTATCAACAACAAGCACGTAAAGTGCATAAGCATAACCGTGGAGAGACAGATCGCATAATACTCTACAAAAGGCCGGCACGACTAAGGTGCAATAAGCAAATCAACATCTGAAGAGCCATCTTGCTCATATTTCACCATAAGACCTAAATAAGACTATAACATGCATGTGAATAATCAAGTAACCTCACAACCCATCATAGCATAAGAAAGAAACACATGAAATAGATTAGGGAATGAATAACATGCATTCTGCCCCATGACACACCCACAGTAAATGCTGCACATGAATAAGCAAATCTAATCTGATAGACAATACACATTCACATTAGGACTACCAATAGGCTCCCAAACTATTTCAACCCATTTCGAAATAGGTAAATAACTTTCCAAAGGTCCACAATGACCTACACATAACAGATGCAATTAACTTTCTAATCTTCAACACTCTTTCACAATCCGCAACCAAAGGAGTAGTATACCTTTGAGAACATCCAGCCTCTAAACCACAAGAATATAGGAATCTCCATACCTGATTTCTAACTCCCCCACTAGAATGACTGACACATCATGCATACATAATCCTATTATGCAAAATACTTCCATAAATCTTCTATATCAAGTAGCAAAACCTAAACATCAACGATTATCAACCACACAATTTCTGTAGTAATATTCAAGCATCTAAAAATCAATACACAATGCATCTTCCATAACACATACCCTTCTCAAGCGATACAAGATAGTGTTATCATTCTCTTAAATATATGAAACCTCTCATGTTATCTAGGACTCATGACCTTCCTTTCAAAAGTAAATTCTAACTTTGATCATTCAATTCTAATCCCACACCGCTCACCGCATGTAATAACCCGATAAGTCATTTTGAGCATTTTTACTTTATTAGGTGGTTTGAGGTATTGAGTAGCTTCATATGGTATATTATGACTTGTGTGTATCGTCAGTTTTTATTTTTGAGTGGTTCGACATTGATTCGAGAGAATGATTCTTAGATAAGAATCTTTAAATGTGAAGACTTAACAATGTTTGATTTTTTTTTTTGTATTTGACCTCAGATCAAAATTTTGATGGTTTCGGTAGGTTCGGATAGTGATTTTGGCAATTTGAAAGTTTGAAAAGTTCATAAGTTTGATCGTGAGTTGATTTCTATATTATCGGGTTAGGATTATGGTTTCGAGAGTCGGAATAAGTTCATTATGTCATTTTTAACTTGTGTGCAAAATGTGAGGTCATTCTAGGTTGCTTTGATATGGTTCGGCACGAGTTTTGGAAGCTGAAAGCTCAAATGTTTATTAAGTTTGATTGAAGGTGCGTTTTATGGTTTTGATATTTTTATGGGTAATATGAGGCCTCGAGTAGGTCCGTGATATATTTTAGGACTTGTTGGTACGTTCGGAAGAGGTCCCGAGGGGCTTAGGTGAGTTTCGAGGTGATTTCGCATCCTTTGAAACAAGTTGGTTAATGTTGGTTTGTGGCAGAGGTCTGGTGTGATCGCACTTGCGGATTTATGGTCATAAGTGCGGTTACCGCAGATGAGCTCACATGGGTGCAGAAATGAAACAAGGTTGGATGAAGGAAGATCGCAGAAGTAGAATGCTTGGCGCATCTACGCATCCGAGGGAACAGGCATTTGATCGCAGAAACGGATGGCAGCTTGGTTGGGAGCTTACGCAGAAGCATAAGCAGAAAGTGGCTCGACACCTATGATGTCGCAGAAGCAAAAAATTTTCCGTAGGTGCGACGCTGTAGAAGCGACCATTTGTTCACATATGCAAAAATGCCTGGGCAGAATGTATTTAATTCGAGGGTTTGTTTATTTTATCACATTTGGAGCTTGGTTTTGGGCGATTATGGAGAGGATTTTTACCACATGGATTGGGGTAAGTATTTTTTACTCGATTTTGATTATATTCCATGATTCCATCTTCGATTATTGTATTTGATTGATGATTTTAAAAAAGAAGTTTGGGGGGGGGGGAGTTATCAAATATTTCCTAAAGTGAATTATTCGGTTTTGAACATCGATTCCTAATCGGATTTGAGCTAAAGTAGTATGGTTGGTCTCAATTCTAATAGGTTGTCGGAATTTGTGAGTTTTGTCGGGTTCCGAGGTGCGGGCCCGAGGGTTGAATTTTTGGTTGACTTTGAGTATTTGATGTAAGATTTGACCTTTATTATTTGGGTTTAATTCCTTAGGAATTATTTGATGTTTTTGAATTTGTTTTTCCTAGTTTCGAGCTGTGTGGAGGTCGATTCGCATGGGATGGCATTTCTAGAGTATTGTTGGGCTTGCTCGGTATTTGATTTGGCTTGTTCTTGGTAAGTAATATATCTAAACTTTGATTTGAGTGTATTTAACCTTGGGAACTATGTTATAAGAGATGTATTGGGGTGACGCACATTCTAGGTGACGGGCCTATGGGTGCGCACCAGTGTAATCATGAACCGAGTTGAATTTTAGACTATTACCAGACTTGTTTGCTATCATATCTTGTTATATCCATATTTTCCTTACTTGTTTGATTATCTAAGCTGTGATTCATATTTGAAATCATGCTTAAGTTATGTGATTATTCGGTTGAGACCTAATGAGGCCGTTTATATTGTTTTGAGTTACCTATCTTAACTGTAGCTATACTCTTAGTCATGATTCTTCATTTGCATATTATATCTTAGTCTATGTTCATTATTCATTGTTACATGGCACACTATCGTGGTCTTTCGTATGTGGTACTGTTTGGGCTGGGTGATATGAGATTTGTAAGCCCTTGAGACTTGAGAGGTTGATGACTGAGGTGAGCCTTAGAGTTGTGTTGAGAGTGATATTTGGATCGGGTTGTACACCACAACAAGCCATATTGGATTTGTTATTATGTGGATCGACTGCACACCGCAGCTGGCCTTATTGACTTATTATTATTTGGATCGGGCAGCATGCCGCAACAAGCCTTATTAATTTATTGTTATTTGGATCAGGCTGCACGCTGCAGCATGCCATATCTGCTTTGGATTAGCACTTTGGCAGGATCCACCCCTACGGAGTCTGACATACCCACAGTGAACACATGCACAATGATATATTTACACGTTCTTTGGTAAGAGGCTTTTGAGCCAGGCACCCGTACAGTGCTGAGTGATTGTGTGTGTATGTGATGGAGTGGGGGCATTGAGCCAGGTACCTGGAGTATGATGAGAGTGAGAGTACTTGATGATATCAATGTGAATTTACTTGACATGTAGGCATAGAGATGCACTTTCCTCATGCTATTTGGTAAACGAAAAGTCTTATTTGATGTTGGGAATTGGAAACCACAGTCCTTTTTGATAAACACATGTTTCATTGATTTCAGTGGTAAGATTTGGTATTTGACTGTTATACTTGAAAAGCATGTCTACTTGTCCGTAGCTATAAATGAGATGAGCATAATGCCTTTTAAGTTATTCACTTTTACTGTCTTTATTATATTATCACGAGTTGTTATTGGCTATTGGTGTTGGACTCTGATCATTTTTTTGAGTTCGTTACTTTTTTTAATCGGAGGTAAGTTTGTTACATATTGAGTACAATGGGTCAGTTGTACTCGTACTACACTTCTGGACTTGGAGCTGATATTGCTACACATGACGGGAGCTGGCATTGAAGATGTACCCGTTGTCCATATATGGCTACCACTTGTTCTTTGTAGTTTTAGACTTGAGTTCTATTTATGTACATTCAAACAGATGTTGTAATTATGTTTCATACCAGCTTTGTATATCTTAGTAGCTCATGACTTGTACTACCAATCTTTGGGAGTTTGTATAGAAACTCAGTTATTATACTCATTGACTTTTATTATTCTCATTTGAGTTGTCTTGAATGTTATTTGGCTCACCCAGTAGGTTGGGTTAGGTGCCATCATGACTAGTTAGATTTTTTGTCATGACAAGTTGGTATCACAACTCTAGGTTCATAGGTTCTACAAGGCATGGGCTAGTATCCAACAGAGTCTTGCAGATTGGTATGATGACATCCATTCCGATCTTCGAGAGACTACAGGACATGTAGGAAAATTTCCCATCTTTCTTTCCTTATCGTGCAACATTGATTTAGCCCGAAGCATATCTCTTTAAACTCCTCCCACTCACTCGTACGTGATGTTGAGACTGACGGCCTATGATGACGTGGATGACGTGCGAGATATGTTCTCTGTGTTGTGGTGTTAGGCCAGTTTGGAGGACTTGAGGCCAGGTTCAAACAACATCTTGGACTTGGTGGTTTCTATTGTGTGAGTATTTGCTTTTAGACTCATATATGTTCGGCAGTATCCCTAAGGGTAGAATTGATGGCCCGGTGATTGATTGTATAGCTATATGATGAGTATGATGTGAGTATGGGATGTGTTCAGTTGGCTTGGATATGATGAGAAGAGCTTGGGATGCAAAATGGACTATTGGGTGCTTGGTTTCTGTCTTGATGTGTTGTAGAGTCTCGAGTTATGAGTGTGTAGAGGAATCTATCATGTTGTTCATGTGTGGGATGAAGTAGACTCTTATGTATTGTTGGCGAGTTTAGACTCAGTAAGATTAAGTGATCTCATAGTGATTGTGACCATGATGAGGTCAAAGAGGGGTACCAGTTGAGGCTAAGCAGGTGGGTTATCTCTTGTGGAATGTTCTGAGGGTGTGTGATCTCTGAGATGTTTCTGTGGATAATTTTTCTTCTTCCAGTGGGTTATATGTGTTGCAATTTTGTTTGGGTCGCTTGAGGAGGTTGGCTCGATTATCACAAGAATGAATGTGCGTTAAGCAGAATATTTGAGGTACTTTATGATTAGTGCTACATGAGTTCATGAAGGATTTTGTTGAATTGTAGTACACGATTATAGTAGTAATGGAGTAAGTGTATTGTGGGTTATCAGATGCTGTGATCTATGGCTTTGAGCCAAGTGGGGGAGGTTACTTTCGACGATCAGATAGCATGGTCATGTGTTACGTTAGTTTTGGTCTAGGTCATACTTATGGATCGGCTATGACTTGAAGAGGTTGATTTCGAGAATGACTCGAGTAAGAATGTTTATGGGTGCATGATGTATTACATTTTATAGATATACAGAAATCTTGGAATAATTTGGGTTTGTTATTCATGATGAATGTAATGTGCTAAGAAAATGGAGTCACTCGCTTGCGTTAAGGTGGGGTTACTTCTTTGGGGTGTTTGTGTACTAATGAGCACAAGTCGTTCGGCTTGTTTGGGTGGTGAATTTGATATTATAATAGGGTGGATGACTCTCGAGAAGGTTATAATGGGTTCAAGATTCATATGTATTATTTGAGTAACTAATGGGTTGGTTGAGTTAGAGGGATTCAGTTCTGATGGCTTAGTGTTGTGCTAATGGGTTTTGAGGAGTTCTCAATGATTTCAACCATGGCTTAGGGAAGATGCTTTCAGGCATGAAGAGTGTGTTACGCGTTGTGATCTTCTCCTGGATGGGGTCAGGTGGAAGGGTCCTAGCTGATGGAATATGTATTCTACTAGTGATTAAGAGACAATAATGGGATTCTTGTGTTTTCATATGATGGCATTATAGATTCGGTGCAATGTTTAGGATTGAGATTTACATGTACAAGGTTGCGGTTCAGTTTCGAAGGGAAGGTCTTGAGTTTTCCACAGCACAGACGGTTTTGAATGTTTAGATGCTAGTAGTATTTGGTATCACCTAAGATGAGTGTGCATATCAAAAAGGTGCATTATGTCTTAACTTGCGGATGCTTGACTAGAATTATGGTAATTGCCTGGTTGATCGACTGCTAATATTCACATTTTACTATATTTCACAGAAGAATTATTGAAGTATTTCTCGTGAGATGATTGTGCATGAGAGACGTGTCAGTCATTTAGGTGGTTGAGTCGGGATAATATAGGGAGATTTTTGTATTCTTATGATTTGGAAACTGGTAGTCTCAGAGGTGGACTATTCCTTGGTTATGGACTGTAATGATATGGCCAGAGTTAGATAGCTAACGTTATGTGCTATGGATAGGTTTCAGTAGATCTTTGGGAAGGTTATCTGATCAGTTCGGGAGGATCGGGATCGATTTGGAGGACACTGGCAAGCCTAATTATAATGTGTATTCAACATTCGGTCGGATTTGTTTTCTCAACATAACTACTGTTGAAGGATGTTTCATTGGCTAGATTTTATCTTATTCGTGTCTGATTTGTCCCATTAGTTACTCTTCTATGATGCGATGGGTTGTGAGACGGTTGACTATTGCCACATGATACGATTTTGTTTGGGCCTTGTAGTGGAATTGGAGCGAGATGACGTTTGGGTTGTTGAATGGTTGATTGCGTCTTGCTTATGGTCTTTCTTGTTTGTGGTATATTGTACTTTTCGTTTATCCATGGTTATGGTCATGCACTTCGAATGATTATTTTTTATATGCCTATGGTCATTGATTTTGAACATCATGGCTCGAGTATTCCATGTGGATCGGTATTTGGACCGGTTTATGGATCTAGACGTGCATCGCATTGGAGTTATGTTGGGCTATGATCTGTTGTGCTTATTTCATGTGTTTTGTTTCTCCTTTGTGTGATGGTCTCATAGCATTGCGCCTTGTAGTGGCATTTGTTTAGCTTGCGGGACGGTTCTCTCATTTGATTCATATTCCATTATTAGGTACATTTGAGTTATTGCTTATTTTGTGCACATATTACATGGTTTGTATATCTTTATGTTATTAGTATGGCATATCGATCGAGCAGCTTGTATTGGACGAGAAGAGATTATTGGGCCTGAAATGAGTGCTATTGAATTTGATTAAGGTATGTTTGGAAGAATAATATCGGAAGTCAGTTTATAATTTGGGCAATGTTTCTTGGCGGGCGAGAGAGCTCCACAACTTGTTGATCTGATGGGTGATTATGAGTTTCTGCATGTTTTTTTGTCATCAGCATTATACGAAGGTTTAGAATAAGGTTTTATTTTATATGAAGTTTGTTACTGGTACCGGACTTGTTATTAAGCAGATATTGTGGTGAAAAGTTCTTGCTATGAGTATCTGAGTTATGTAGAGTATCATGTGATTATATCATAGGTTATGGTTATGGCTTGATACAACTTGTTCAGACTTGCACAATGTATAGATATGATAATCAGGTCTTGTAATGGATTCCAAATAAAGTAAGGATCTTTAGTTAAGTTGTGTTGTCAGGCTTATATGGATTAGGGTGACGTGGGATCACCCATGAGTATGTGCATGGTGAGATTATACAGTGGTCTGATGGCTTTGGAATGACTCTTGGCACGTTTGAGGACGAACATATATTTAAGTGGGAGAGAATGTAATGACACGACTGGTCGTTTTCAGCATTTTCACTTTAGTCGATTGTTTGAGACTTTGAGTATCTTCATATAATATATTATGAATTTCGGGTATTGTTGGTTTTGGTTTTTGATTTGTTTGGAATTGATTCGGGAGAATGATTCTTAGATAGGAAGCTTTAAGTTGGAAGAGTTGACAAGGTTTGACTTTTGTGTATTTGACCTCGCATCGGAGTTTTGATGGTTTCAGTAGGTCCGGATGGTGATTTTGGACTTGGGTGTATGCCCGAACTTTTATTTGGATGTTTCTAGAAGATTTTGGCGCTAATTGGTGAAAATTGGCAATTTGAAGGTTTAAAAGTTTCATAAGCTTGACCGGGATTTTATTTCAATGTTATCGGGTTTAGGTTGTAGTTCTAAAAGTCGGAATAGGTTCTTTGTGTCATTTGGAACTTGTGTGCCAAATTTTAGGTCATTCCGAGTTGCTTTGATATGGTTCGGCACGGGTTTTGGAAGTTGAAAGTTCAAAAGTTCATTAGGTTTTATTTGAGCTGTGATTTGTGGTTTTAATGTTGTTATTGGTAAGTTGAGGACTCGAGTAGGTCCGTTTTATGTTTTGGGAATTTTTGGTACGTTCGGACAGGGTCCTTAGGGGCTCATGTGAGTTTCGGTGTGGTTTCAGATCCTTTGAAACATGTTGGTTAATGCTGGTTTGTGGCAGAAGTCTAGTGTGGTCGCACCAACGAAGATATGGGCGCAAATGCAATGACCGCAGATGCGGTCACGTGACTACAGAAGCGAAACCAGTCTGGATAAGGCAAGATTGCAGAAGCTGAATGCTAGGCGCATCTGCGCATCCGCATAAGAGGACATCTGATGCAGAAGCGGATGGAAGCTTGGTTGGGAGCTTACGTAGAAGCAAAAAGTGGCTCAACACCTGCGATGTCGCAGAAATGGAAATTTGTATGCTGATGAGGATGGTTAGGGCTTCAGTGAATTCTGCAAGAGCAGAAATTTTGTCGCAGAAGCGGCCATTTGTTCGCATATGCAAAAAATGCCTAGGCAGAATGTATTTAATTTGAGGGTTTGCTCCTTTTATCACATTTGGAGAGTTGGAGCTTGGTTTTGGGTAATTTTTGAGAGGATTTTCACCACATGGATTGCGGTAAGTATTTTTGATTCGGTTTTGATTATATTTCATGATTCCATCTTCGGTTTTGGCATTTGATTAATGATTTTAAAAGAGAAGGGTTTTTGTCAAAAAATTCCTAAAGTGAATTATTGTTTGAACATCTATTTATAGTAGGATTTAAGTGAAATTAGTATGGTTGGATAAGTATTCGAATGGGTTGTCATAATTTGTGAGTTTTGTCGGGTTCTGAGGCGCGGGCCCGAGGTTACTATTTTGGTTGACTTTGAGTATTTGATTTAAGATTCGTCCTTTATCATTTGGGTTTAATTCCTTAGGTATTATTTGATATTTTTGAATTGCTTTTGGCTAGTTTCGAGCCGTTTGGAGGTCGATTCGCGCGGGATAGCATTTCTAGAGTATTATTGGACTTGCTTGGTATTTTATTTGGCTTGTTCGAGGTAAGTAACATATCTAAACTTTGATTTGAGGGTAGTTAACCCTGGGAACCATGTAATATGAAATGTATTAGGGAGACGCACATGCTAGGTGACGAGCGTGTGGGTGTGCACTAGTGTAACCATGACTCGAGTTGACTTTTAGACTACTACCAGACTTGTTTCTATCACGTCTTGTTATACCCGTATTTTCCTTACTTGTTTGATTTTTTGAGTTGTGATTCATGTTAGAAATCATGTTTAAGCTTTGTAATTATTCGATTGAGACCTAATGAGGTTGTTTTAGTTGTTTTGAGTTATCTGTCATAACTGTAGCTATACTCTCAGTCACGAGTCATCATTTGCATATTATATCTCAGTCTCTGTTCATTATTCATTGTTACATGGCTCATTTTTGTGGTCTTTAGTATGTGGTACTATTTGGGATGGGTGATATGAGATTTGTGAGCCCTTGAGACTTGGGAGATTGATGATTGAGGTGAGCCTTAGAGCTGTGTTGAGAGTAATATTTGGATCGGGTTGCACGCCGCAATAGGCCATACTGGCTTTATTATTATTTGGATGGGGCTACACACCGCAGCAGACCTTATTGGATTATTATTATTTGGATCAGGCTGCATGCTACATCATACCTTATTGGCTTATTGTTATTTGGATTGCGCTGCGCGCCGCAACAGGACATATCAGCTTTTTATTAGAGCTTGGGCAAGATCCGCCCCTCCAGAGTCTAACATACCAGCAGTGAGCGCATGCACAGTGATATATATACATGTGCTTTGGTGAGGGGATTTTTAGCCAGGAAGCCGTACAATGCCGAGTGATTGTGTTTGTGTGATAGAGTGGGGGCATTGAGCCAGGCACCTTGAGTGTGCTGAGAGTGAGGGTAGTTAATGATATCACTGTTAAATTATTTACTTGACATGTAGGTATAGAGATGCTCTTTCCTCATGCTATTTGGTAAATGAAAAGTCTTATCTGATGTCGGGAATTGGAAACCATAGTCCGTTTTGATAAACATATGTTTCATTGATTTTAGTGGTAAGATTTGGTATTTGACTGTTATACTTGAAAAGCATGTCTACATGTCCGTAGCTATGAATGAGTTGAGCATAATGGATTTTAAGTTTTTCACTTTTACTGTCTTTATCATATTATCACGAGTTGTTATTGGCTATTGGTATTGGTCTCTGATCTTTTTCCGAGCTTATCACTACTTTCAAATTGAGGTTAGGTTTGTTACTTATTGAGTACATGGGGTCGGTTGTGCTCGTACTACATTTCTGCACCTTGCGTGCAGATCTTGGAGATGATATTGATATGCATGGCGGGAACTGGCATTGAAGATGTACCCATTGTCCAGACATGACTACCAGTTGTTCTTGGTAGTTTTAGATTTGAGTCTTGTTTATGTACATTCAAACAAATGTTGTAATTATTTTCATAATATTTTTGTATATCTAAAGTCTTAGTAGCTCATAACTTGTACAACCAATGCTTGGGAGTTTGTATAAAAACTCAGTTATTTTACTCATTGACTCTTATTATTCCCATTTGAGTTGTGTTGAATGTTATTTGGCTCACTTATCGGGTTGGTTTAGGTGCCATCATGACTAGTTAGATTTTGGGTCGTGACACATCTGCATGACATTATGTAAAAATACAAGAACCCCAATATCAACTCTGAATCACAAGTAGCATATTCCTCCTCATAATCTCTCTACCAATCTAAAACCTTATGCTTATCCGGAGAGAATCACAACACACAAAAAATATTCCACACCCATAGAAGACATCAATGTCAAGTCATAATCAAACCGACGTGAACTCTTCGAAACCTATATGCACATACACAAACCATCAGAACTGAATCCCTCTAAATCAACCAGGTCACGTAGACTACTAAACCCAAAAGTACCTTAACCTGAAATGTCTGTATTGAAGAACGTTTCAATGAATATGACGTTGTTTCTTCCATCTCTCAAACGCCACATTGCAAAACTAATAATGGTATAAGAATATTCCACGTCCCTTTCACAGTCCAAAGCAAAACTCAATTCCTTAGCCATAAAACAAACCGAAAAATCATTACGTACCACATCGTACTAGTTCCATTCCCTAGAGTCACTCACTTTAACCTAGTCCTGAATGCATAGCCAGACATGCCGAACAATGTGTGCTTTGCTAGCATATGAATACTCCAACATAAGCAACCGAGAAATTCGTTCATCCTGCACACTACAACCACAATGGAATCTCAAACTTGAGCCACTCCATAAATTCCATATATCAATAAGACGTAATACATCATGCATCCAGTAAATTCCTTGCCCAAATCATCCTCGATGACAAACTTCTCAAACCATATCCAGTCCACTAGTGTATCCAAGTCCAGGAGCTACAAAAACACATGCCCAAATGATCAAATCGTCCATGGTAGACTCCTCCACTTGGATTGAAGCCAAAAACACATCATCTGATGATCCACAATACTTTTCCTCCTTAACTGACATGGTCTCCCACTCTTATCTAGCTGAAATGGTAGTACATGCATTGCATTGGCTAGAAGGAAAATGCTTCATAGAAGTCTCCTAAGAATCGTACAACCTCACACCTTCTCACATAAGATAACCCACCAACTTGATCGCAAATCAACATTTTCATATGATCTCACCATGGTCACAATAGTTATGTAATCTATTTATCTTTCCTAGTTTGCACTAGTCAACAAGATATAAGAATTTATTTCATTCCACAAATGAACTATTGAAAGATCCACTAGCACATCCACATCTTAAGGATATACAACACACCAAGACGATGACGAAGCATTCACAGCCGTTCGCATCCCATCCACAACATAACAAGCCATCCTTGCACAACTGATACCAAGTACTCAACATCGCATGTGAATTGAAGAGAAAGAAACTGAAGAATTAGGCTTCAAGCTGAAACAAAGTTGCATTATAAAGAGAGAAAGAGGAGAAGTTTCCTAGATACACTGTAGCCTCTTAATGATAAGTATGGACGTCATCATACCAATTCGCAAGACTCTACTAGATACTTGCTTTTGACATGTAGAACCTATGAACCTAGAGCTTTGATATCAACTTGTGACGACCCAAAGTCCCGCCTAGTCGTGATGGCACCTAACCCCAACATGCTAGGTTAGCCAAATAACAAATAATACAGCTCGAATGAAAGGTCATCAATAGCCAATAAATAAGAGGGTAAAAATCCTTATGAGCCACTAAGATTTAGATTTACAAGCTGATATGAAGAAAATACAATATATGTTTGAATATGCATAAACCGAGGTACAAATCCTAATCTACCATGAACAAGTGGTAGCTTATATCTGAAACGCTGGTGCATCTTCATTCTAGGCTCCGTCCTTTACAACAACTCAGCTCCAAAATCTGCACGAAAGGTGCATAAGTGTAGTATGCGTATAACCGATATCATATACCTAGTGAGTATCTTGACTAAGCTTAGTGAAGTAGTGACAAGGTTTATAAGTCAAAAGATACTCATTCATATGTCCCGTGCCGTGCAATAACATATATAGGGCATAAAAGTATCTAGGGAAACAATCATAGAACAATTGATATCGCAAATAATGTCGCACAATTGAAAAAGAGATAATAAACATGCTTTTCCAATTTAACAGGTCAAAGCAAATATAACTTGTGCCAATTTCACACATAAAGAGACATGTACCAAGTAGCATGTACTCAAATACTCCTACATAGACGTAAAGTGTCTACATACAACAATGATCCAAATTTATATCAATTTCTAAATGGCATGTTTATGAAACCTTTACAAGAGTCCAACATATCAACGTATGATAATAACTCTCTTTTTATTTCAATCTGATACTCTCCAAGTGTCCAATAACTCACTAACAAGTCTCGTGCATATGTAAAATACATCCACTTATATATATAGATGATGTGCATGGATAAAGCATGTAAATGCATGAATATGCACAATGAATTCACTTGAATGGCCAAGTTTCGACATTTATGCACAAAACATCACCATATTAGATCCTACATCATAATCAACCAGAAACCCGTCGATTTCTCACAACCTATGTGTACGCCATCAAGAGAGAAACATGAGAGGGAGACCCTAGGGATATGGATCCATATTCACATACTACACGTACAACTCATGAATCATAATTATAATCACTGCATGGACAACTCACGCACCATAATCATATCAATCACACAGACAATTTACATTTCATAACCTCAGTCCATATTCGAGAACCATATGCAATGATGTATACATTTGGATAAGAGGTAAGAATATATAATGCATATTGACAGAGAAATAACCATGCATAGATGTATGCATGTATACAAGGGATGATCCCTAGGTAGGATGTACGCCTATATATATGTATCCCCATGGATCCAACATGTAATACGTCATCCAAATAATCATCATGCCCAAATAAGCATCAAAAAGCCATTTCATTGTCTTTAATGTGGGTAAAGAAACTTAAATAGTCATACATTAATTTAAGACATAACACAAGATTAACAAGTACGGGTGTGTACTTATAATATGCGTGTGACTACGTCTAAAGAAAGAATAACAATTTTTACAAGAATAGTTCATCATACTCAAAATAAGGTATTATTAACCTAAACATTATCTCTAGCATGGTTCATGGTGCTCACATAATCATTCAATCTGGTAAGCATAAAATAAGTGAAACACAAGCCAAACAAGGTATAAAATAGTCTAGAATCGACCCCGAGTATGAATACCCATAGCACATGTATATACGCTAGCCACCTCATATTTACATCACCCCCGCATATAGAAGACAATATAAGTTATTAAAAAAAATTTTCTCAACCAAATGTAGGCGAGACACTTACCTCATCCGGCTAGTCTTCAACCTCAAGCCGCGCAAAAAACTCACTCTAACAATATTATAGGAAGCGATCCCATCTCATAAAGTTTCGATCATTGAAGAATTTTCAAAAAGTAAACAAAGGTAAACATGAGCCTGCCTGCTTGAAAATCAAAACCAATAACAAATCGCTATAACCCATACCCTGCCGAGTTCAAGTATGTGATTGGATTCCAAAACCGAGTCAAAATCAACCTTTAAATCCCCAAAATACATTTTCTTAAAGTGTAGTCAAAATGCCAAACTTCTTCTCATAATTTAAAATTTGGGGTGATAATAATTCATGTAGATTCTTGAATTAATTCAAAAAAAAAAAGAGTAAAAGTTACTTACCCACAAAATAATGATGAAAATCTTGTCAAAATAGTCTCTTCCCAAGCTCAAAAACTTTGGGAAATAAGTAAATTCTTATTCTTAAATAAGAATAAGTAAAACAAATACAACAATTTTTCCGGCCTGAATTAGATGCTAGTTAATCTTAAAACTCACTTTTGATAATTCCAATATAATCCTTTCGAGACTCTACCCAATATAGCCTTTTGAATCACCCAATTTGGTCTTAAAACGAGATAGATAGGATGTTTTGAAGTTTTAAAGGATTCAAAATCTTAGTTTGGAAGAGTAATTCTCAAAATCTTAGTTTGGAGAATTACTCTTCTAAATCAATCCAAAAACTATCGAAAATCAAAACCAACCATATACACAACTCATAATACGTCATATAAGCTGCTCAAAGTCTTAAACCAGCGAATAGAATACTAAAGTTCAAAACAACCGATTAGGTCGTTACAAATATAATTTTGGTTGATTGTAGGGTTAAGGTACTAGAGTTAGTTCCTATGGTTATTGAGTTGTAAAATAAAATTGCTCTTTAAAGTTAGTGAAGTTTTGAGGCAACTCATATGAGGGTAGGTCATGGTACTAACTCCGTTGATCAAGGAGGGTTTTTCACATAAAATTGCTTGTGTACTTTAAATTTTTTACTTCACCGATCACTATCCTCTTTTCTTTAGGTGCATCCTAAAATAATAAATCTTCTTCAAAACAACAAGTAATTTCATGCTACAAAACTCTTTATAAACTAAACCCTAGTCGTTTACCAGGTTATAATCATTGTGATTGTAGCTAGTAACTCCAAGCTAAAGATCTTAGCGTAAAAGCAAAAGATCTCTCTGAGAAAAACCTCACATGATGCTTCTTGAATCAGCAAATAAAGTTACAATTCAAACACGTACTACAAGATTTTGACAAAACTGGAATAATGACTCAATTGCTTGAACACGATTCTTCAGTTTTAACTTTCTTGCTCAGAGGGATTGCCTCTTGCTTGTATTCTCTTAATGTTCTAAATGTAGGTGCATGAACCTCTAAGAAGTCAATCGTTAATAACATATAGCATCCGGTTAGTAGCATGACTAGAGATAAACATAGAAGGAAATTAAAGATCTTTTAATCTTAGAAAATAAAGGAAGTATATCAAGAAATATATTCTCCAATTAAGACTCAAATTCTTTACAGACTTGACCTTTATGTTATCAATAAAGATCTCTCAAGATTCTCTATTATTTGGGCGGCGCCATGCCAGAAATAACTAAATATCTCATGCAAAAGTGAATTATACCCCCGCTAAGATTAAGTGTCAGGTACGGTAAAAGAACTAGCTAGCAGGACCAGGGTCTTTAGCTTGGAATAACCATATCACAAAACGGCATGTTTATTAATTATCTAAATCTATTTGTCAACAAATTCTCTATTTTTGATGATGACAAACAAATGTACACTAAACCTTTTAGTCCAAGAATGATTAACAATTTTACCTAGAAATATTGTACACAACACTTAAGAATAGGATTATACGAAAAGTAGCTTAAACAAGTCCTTTTTACCGCTTTCATGAACATTTAAGTTTTTCTCTTTTGACATCATCAAAAAATCAAAATTAATGTTCATGCCAAAGTTCTGTGAAATCAAGATATTTATTCTAGTTAGTGCTGCTAGAAATGAGCAGGGCTGCTTAACACCATTTGTGGCCTAAAGCCAATGTTAATAAGAGGCCCTAAACTTTATTTTTTTTTAAAAAAATCACACACATACGTGATATATATATATAAATAAATAAATTCTATTTTTCTAATATTTTGAGATACAAAATTATTAATAACTTTTTATAATCGATCTCTCCTAAAAATGTTTTAGACAATATTAAAATAGTTTTTAACTCTTTTATTTTAGTTTTGAACAACGTGATTCATATTTTTCGTGGCATTTTTAAATTCTAATAAATGAATAAAAGACAATATATAACTATGAAGTAAGAATAAAATGAGATGATAATAACACTTGAAAGTTATAATAATAGAATTTAATTCAAGAAAAATGATGACTTGATTTTAAGATATCTTTTTGCTTCTTCAATAACACAAAATGCTTGAAACTTCAGGAAAAAACAAAAAAGAATGCACGATATATGATATCAATAGTACTTTTAAGCTATGTGGATTTTCGAATAATACTACTCCTACTAAGTTATCGGACTTAAACCTGAAAAAAGCAAGAAAGAGAATATATATAAGAGTATAAAGTTATGCGAGCGATTAACTCTTGGACAAACCAAGAAAGAAAATGTATAGTGTAAAAATATGATTTAATACTACGTATTACGCTCACTTCAATTAATTACACATCTATTCTTTCCTTTTATAAAAAAATATCTAAATTTCAAGGTAAAAACTATTCATTATTTTCCTAAAGCAACCTTTAAATCTATTTTGGTATTAAATAAATGGGCCCCCCCAAATTTGGGGGCCTCAAGCCAATGCTTTAGAAGCTTTACTCTATAGCCGGCCCTGGTGCTACACAATAGATAATCAAGTCAAACAAGTTGAGTTAGTCAATCTAAGGATGCTGGCCATCAAAAAGCAGTGATAACAAAGCAAATGGGAGTTTTAATAAAGCACAAAACTCTAGTTATTATTATCTAGGATCAATACTACAAACCACAAAGAAAGAACATGATTTTTTTATACAGTGCTTAAGGGAATTAGGTCTGCGGAGGCTGGGAATTCTAGCAAGTATGAGATGTCTACATAGGCTAGGAAGTGGAAGGCTGACGGTGTGCAGTTATGACATCAAGATCCCTTTCTGTTGTCAAGTCTACCTCCAACATTGACTTTAGAGCGACCAACCTGTCAATCTCTGCTACCTGAATTTCCACTTGCTGCTGCAATGACACCACCTGCTCATGAATTTCAACAGTTTTTCTATCACCGAGAGTACTAGAATGACAAACAACTGTAGAACCTGGGTATTTCTCTTTTTGTGGCAGATTTACTACGTAATCACATTGTAACGACCTGACCGTTTGATTTGATCTCTAGCGCATCGTTCGGCAGTTTGAGGCTTTAAGTAGCTTCAATTCATGTATTATGATTTGTACGTATAGTCGGTTTCAATTTTCGGGAAGTTCGGAGTTGATGAAAGGATAATTCTCAATTCGGAAGCTTTAAGTTGGAAGAGTTGACCAATATTTGACTTTTGAGTAAACGACCTCGGAATTGGGATTTGACTGTTCTAATAGGCTCATATGATGATTCTGGACTTGGGTGTATGTCTAGGTTGAGTATCGGATGGTCCGGCAATGTTTCGGCACCTAATGCGGAAAGTTAACATTTTGAAGGTTTTAGAATTTGCTAACTTTGATTTGAAATGGACTTTGGTGTTATCAATGTCCGTTTGGGATTCCAAGCCTTGGAATAGGTTCATATTTTAATTTGTGCAACGGGCCACTTTTAGGACCGTTTGAACTGCTGATATCTGATGCCAGAGGTGTGAATCGCGATCGCGCAGGTCTGGTCCGCGATCGCGAAGAGCAAATTGCATTCTCGGCCTTGTGAATCGCGATTGCGAAAGGAAAGTCGCGATCGCGTTGAAGGAATTTCTGTTGTCAGTGGTTTGACTTCGGGAGTTTAGTTATATCATGCAATCTATAAGAAATTTGAGGATGATTCAAAAATAAAAGTTGTAGTCCCTTGAATCTAGTTTTTAGAAAAATAAACTGTTTGTCATTTCGATTTATATACCAAAAGTTATGACTATTTTACTGAAGGGTGTCTATGAAGAAGAAAACACAAATTGTATATCGTGATCGCATGATTCTGGCCGCGATCGCGATGAAGAAAGCGATGTTGTAACATTTGTTAACCGTGATCGCATGGATAATGACTGCGATCATGAAAAAGGAGGCATGGCAGGTGTATTTAACATCTAATTTCGTGATTTTGAGCTCATTTCTGCACTTTTAAATTCTTGGAGCACATGGGGGGTGATTTGGGGTGATTCTTGAAGACCATTTTCGCCATATATCATAAGGTAAGTTATTCCTATTTGTTTCGAGTTAAATACATGGATTATATATAGATTTTAACATGGAATTTGATAGAAATTGTGAAATATTCGGAAGAAAATCCTAAAATGGTATTTTTGGATTTTAACTACGAAATTGGACATGGAATTAGGAATAAATTATATAATTGAATTCGTGGTGATATGGATAATATTTATATTAGAAATTTTTTGAAATCTGGGCACATGAGCCGGGGATTGACTTTGGTGACTTTTCGAGCGAAGTTGTGAATTGTTATAAATTCATTAATTATGAGCATTGGAGTATATGTTTATAGGTTTGCACGTTGTTTGACTTGTTTTGGATCTATAGGCATCGTCTTGAGGTATTAGAGAGGCGTTGGAGCCGGTTATGAGACTTCAGAGAGAGGTAAGTCTCTTGTCTAACCTTGTGAGGGGGAATTTACCCCGTAGGTGTTATATTTGCTATGTGATCCATGTTGTGGGGGCAATGCAGGTATGAGGTGACCAGTGTCCGTGTGCATTCTAGAATTCATGATTAGTTTATGGTAGACTTAGACTCACGCCATGCTTTAATTATAATATTTGAGTTATTCTTGCCTATTTAATTTCTTTAATATACATTTTACCCGAGGCTAGACTTACGTAAAGTATCGGGCTTACGATTCATGATGTATGGAGAGTTAATAGATTAGCTGTATAGATTTCACTTCCTATTAAGGATTTATCCCGTGTTGTATGTATTCTTTCAGAGGTTTTCTTGAATTTTACAATTCACACGTATATTCGTGGGTGGGGCTAGTGACCCGTCAAGTGTTCAATATTTCTATGGGATCAGGATGATCGCCTTAGCAGTATCATTATGGGATTGGGCCGTTTGTCTCGGCAGTATTATGAGATGCATCTATGGTTTGTGCCGGTCGACCCTCGTCAGTGTACACGATTATGAGATCGGACTGAATGCCTCACTAATACTATTATAGGATAGGGCCGTACACCACGACAGGGATTCATGCCTTTACTCTTATGGAATCGGGTCTTTCGCCTTGAGAGAATCATGTGAAATACTTTATAAGGAGTCCAAGTACTCATGAGTTTTCCTGACTTGAGATGTGACTGTTGATTTGGTGATGACCATTACGTATTCTATTTGGGGAGGTATCCAATATTTGAGGACTTTGTATTCACTCTTCAGTCGTAGACTGTATTATTTGCCTATATATGTTTTCAGTGTTTACTTACCATGTTTCATACTTGTCTACTTTATTAAATTTGATTTATTGGACCAATAATGAGTGTCAATATCGACCCCTCGTCACTACTTCTTCGGGGTTAGGCTAGATACTTACTAGGTACGCGCTGATTTACATACTCATGCTACACTTCTACACTTATTGTGCAGGTATATCTGTGATGGTCATTTCGGCATAAGGGCACAACTATAGAGGGGACTTTAAGGTGAGCTGCATCACATGATACGATCCACAACACACAGAGTCTCCATTATGTTCATTTAAATTATCTTGTCTATTTTACATTCCAGACAGATGTTGTATTATTACTGTACTTCCTAGTAGATGCTCATATGCTTGTGACACTGGTTTTGGGATATTCTAGTCCATGTTAATGATTTTGTATTAATATTGTCACCTTTTAATGTATATCTTACTAAAATAGCATGTATCCATATTTGAATACATTAGATTCTTTATTTAATAGAATGTAAGATTTCAAATGTAATAAAATGAATAGTTACTTAGATGGTTCCCGTTGGCTTGCCTAACGACATCGTTAGGCGCCATCACGGCCTTTAGTAGATTTTGGGTCGTGACACACATATATTAAGTACTTCAGACCCAAACTCATCCATCACAAAGATATGTTTTCATTTCTTCGTAAGAGCTCCAAGATGAGAAATCACATCCGACATAAAAAAACCCATATCGTATAAAGTTTTAAGCCTTAGACATATTAGACATCCTGGCTATATTCTTAATTATGACCCCATGCTAATTGATCTTAACCTCTCTATCCAGCGGATGCATGTAGGTGCTGTCTACGTAGTTTGCCTCATGCCTCTTCTCTGGTCTTTGAAACACATTCTCCATTACAAATCCAAAGAGAAAGTTTGTGGCATGAAACCATCTTCCTCTTTAATACCTTCTGGATTTCCTTTCAAAATCAGACACAGAGAATATATTTGTGACATCCTAGGGATTAACATCTTCTTCCATATCAGGCCATTCTCCCCTCACATATTCTGTGTACTCATCAGTAAGCACTCCAAGGATTTCTCCCAGCTGCTACTCATCAATGATTATGTCTTTTCCCCCAATTGTAACTTTGACCATACCATCAACCACTTTACAATGGACGAAGAGCTCAACAATTTTAGCGACACAAATTCTCCAGCTTTATGACCAAGTCATTCACTCAATTTTCCTCAATTGTTTCCTCCATTATATTGGCACTAGAGAACCTCATTACCCTGTGCACAACTTTCTTTTTCTTAATGGAATTATTCTTCTTTTCTTTTTCTTCCCCATCCTTTTCCCTTTGGAGGACGCAAAATTTGACTTTCTAGTTCTCTTCCTCTTTTATTTTATAACACCTCTACCTCTATCGCTTTTTCTCCAGTGGTAGAACTTGGTTCTCCAACTTTGACTTTACCCTTCTACCTATTTATTTCATGAACTTGTTCCACCTCTTCATTTGTCGGTCTTTTACTATGTCTTGTGGTAGGTCTCCTATTGGTAGTGCCTGAAACGTAACGAGGTCCAAATGTGGGACTCTCCACCCTTTTCCCATTACTTCTCACTAGTCTCCTCTTCTTGAAAGTTTTGGGTCCAAAGGAAGTAGGCACTATAGTCCGTTTCTATGCCTTTTTCCTCTAATGGACAAAGATGGGAGGGACATCATCATCATTATCTTCCTCATTGTTATTTATATATAATTCTTCTATTTTTTCTTTACCTCTTGCTATTTCATTGCTAGGTGAAAAGGCAATGCTAGAACTTGATTTTTCTAATTGAGCTTCAGCTGTCTTAGCAAATTTCCCAATCCCTTCACCCATATCAGTATTCTCATCGTAATATTTCATTTCCTCTTCCCAATCAACTCCTCAACTAGAGGTTTAAGCTGTCTCAAATATAACTATTTTAGGTTTCCCTTCGTATTCTTCACCTCTAACTCTCAATGTTTTCTCACCTAGTTTACGCCATCTTCCCCCTAAACGGGTGTTCTATCATCCACACTCCTTTCCCCCCTGAGTATTAGCCTTAGAGGAACTAGTTTCTACACCAGCCCATGATTCAAAAGGTTCGTTAAAATTGCAAGAATCAAGAATAGATTTGGGTTTCTCAATTATTACTCTAGAATCTTGAGTATTTTTTCTGTGTGCTCCTTTATCTATTTCCTAATTCGAACTATCATATGGGTTGAACCTAACCTATTCTAGCCTCAAGTCTCTTTCTTCCTCTTCAAAGTTTTTTTGGAGTCTCTTCTTGGTTTTTTCTGACATAGGCATTTCTTGACTATTTTCCTAAGTCCATTCAATGTTGGACAATTAGAGTTGCTGGGTGGTTGAAGATTGTTAGGTTTAATTTAGGTTCTTTTGACCGGGTTGTAAGGCAATAGTAGAGGATTGTCATGGTTAAGTTCAAGGATTGGGAATTTGACAGGAATTAGGGCTTATTAAAAATATTTGGAGAAGCATCTTGAGTTTTGATCGATTTAGGGGTGATTGAAGGAGAGAGATGATTTGATTGGAGAGGGGTGTTGATTTTAAAGAGGTTTTAACGTCTTTTCAATGGTTAGGACACATGGAGAATAGGGATTATGAAGATTGAGAGTACAAAGATATAGGGCAAATATTAAGCGGGAAGTGGAATTTGGCAGACGTGGCACAAGGAAGCACAAAACATGACTTTAACTAAGTAGAGAGTTATTGCTTACCTTGCACATTATTCCTTCTCGCATTGTAGTGAAACTTCATTCTTGACCATAAGGATAACATCATTAGACTTTTGTAAAAACTATTGTCCCTGTATTGCAAGCATACCTTTTACAGTATAAGACTAGGAAATATATTCAAAATGTTTTTACATGACATATCACATATCATCCTAGCCAATTATTGAGGAAAATGTTATGCATATACTTAAGTGAATTTTATCAAATTATGTAACAATCCGGCCGATCGTTTTAAGTATTTTATCCTTATTTCCCCTGTAGAATTCTTTAGATGCGTGTATTTATGGCTATAAGACTTGATGGGGTGGCTGGTTTGGTTTCAGGGAAGTGTTAGAGTGAATTGGGACACTTAGTCCCAAGGTTGGATGCTTAAGTTATGAAGGTTGACTGGAGTTTGACTTTTGTGTAGATGACTCGAGAATAGAATTTTGATAGTTTCAATAGCTTTGTATGGTAATTTTAGACTAATAAATATGTCCGGATGTGGATTTGGAGGTCCGTAGATTGGTTTGGTGCTTTTTGGCGAAGTTGAAGGTTTGGAAGGTTGATAGATTTAACTAAGAGTTGACTTTGATGGTATCAGGTTTAGATTTTTGGTTTCAGGAGTTGTAATAGGTCTGTTGTCTTATTTGGGACTTGCATCTAAATTTAAGGTCAGTCCAAGTCATTTAAGCTTGTTCGACATAAGTTTTGAATGTGGAAAGTTTAGTAGTTTCCTTATGCTTGAATTGAGCTGAGATTCATAGTTTTGATATTGTTTGGTGTGATTTGGGACCTCTAGTAGGTCCGTGTTATATTTTGGGATTGGTTGGAGTGATTAGACGGGGTCCCGGGGGCCTCAAGTATGTTTCAGATGAACTTCAAATCATTTGTGGAGTTATTGGCAGTGCTGGTTTTGCTGAGTCTGATGTTTTTGTATATGCGAATAAAGGGCCACAGATTCGGACCCGCAGAAGCAGCCAAGTGAGCGCAAGTGTGGATTTGATTAGGGAAGTGAAGAGGCAAGTGAAGTTTATTTAATTTTGATGATGGGTTCTTATTACCCATGGATTATTTCATCTAGTTTATGTGAATTTAAAGTTAAATTTGGGAATTATTGACTATGATTTTGGAGAGTGAGATTTGATGATTTGAGGGTCGATCTGAGGTTGAAATTGAATTAAACACATATATTTGGACTCGTATCAAAATGCGTGTTCGAATTTTATGAGTTTGGTAGGATTTCGGGGTGCGAGCCCAAGGTTGACCTTTTGGGTTGATTTTTTGATTTTGGTTAAAGATCTTAGCTTTATCATTTGGCAATCACTTCCTTTTGATTTTATTGATGATATTATTTTATTTTGGCTTGATTTGAGTCGTCTGGAGATTGATTCATACGGGAAGGGCTTCCTAGAGTAGTGATTTAGCTTGCTTGAGGTATGTATCTTACCTATACTTGGTTAGGGCACTAGTTGCCTTAGTTATTTGTGATAGCTAAGTATTATGGGTGGCGCACATGTATGGTTTGAGCCCATGTGTGTGCACTAGGGTATTTATTCATGGTCGAAGTAGTGCTTAGGCAATAATATGCCTTTAGTTGATTGCTACGCTTCATGTTGTGATATATCTCCTGTCTGTACCTCTTGGTGAGCTATCTGTACCAAGTTTGAGGTTACATAGAGATTAATCTCCTGATTGAACCTGATAAATTGCTATTTTCATGATGTAATTATCTGATTGAGCTGTGATAACACACTTTGCACATGCCTACACTATAGCTTGTCACTTACACCAGTCCAGAAGTATGAAACTTGATGTTCATTAATCATGTGCATTCATTCTTATATATCTGCTTTCTGCCTGATAGGGACTAGACTGGTAGTCTGTGCCCATGCCGGGAGGATTGCGATATTGAGCATGTGACCACACAGAGTGGACTGTGATTATTGGTACGTGAGTTGTCCATGCGGTTGATATTATTGGCGCGTGAGTTATCCGTGCAATACTTGAGTTGTTCGTGTGGATCTAGATAATTATATTTTTAGCACGTGAGTTTTTCGTGCAGCACATGCGTTGTCCACGCGATTGATATTATCAGCACGCGAGTTATCTGTGCACGGTATGGTATGAATCCATCCCTCTACGGTCACCCTTTCATGTTCTTTCTTGATTGTGTTTACTCGATTATTTTGGAAAACTAATAAGAGGTTTGGTACGGTAATGGAAATTCTGAGAAAAAAGGTGGCTAGTGTTTGATTTGGCTATTACATTTCTTCTTTACTTGTAATTTCCTTAGTTGTTTACCTGATTTATTTGCATATCTTCTTTATATCTTGGATTATTGACTGAACATTATACATTAAGTAATTGTTGACATCAAGGTGGTTCATTCTTTACTGTATGACTTGATTATATTATTTTTATGTACTTGTTAAATTTTTGAACTGTACAGGTTACAACGAGTATTATTTATAATTCTTGCTTCTATTACCTCGCCGATGTTAGTTATGATGCTTGCTGAGTATATGTGATTGGTGGTACTAATACTATACTCTCTACTTAATAGTACAGATCCAGATATTGGACCGAGCCACCAGTAGCGGAGTTTTACTTGCTGAGTCATCCGAGAGACAAGGTAGAGCTGCATTTCGACAACAGTCTTGGCGTCTCTTTTCTTTTGTATTGTTGTGTTTATTTCAAACTATATTTTTATTTAGCTTTTCAGATTTGTACTCCCGTTATAGAGCTCATGACTCTGTATTTACCAGTTTTGAAAGATTTGTTATGTATTTACATTATTGTTTATGTTAATTAGCCCTAGACTTGTACTATTTCAATTAATTCGGTATTTATATTCGTTCCTACAATATTTGACTTCCCTAGCAAGTGAGTTAGGTGCCATCACGACCGGTTGGTGGGTTAGATCGTGACAAGTTGGTATCAGAGGCCTTGGTTCATAGGTTTACGGATCATGAGTAAGTTTAGTAGAGTCTTTCCGATCGATACAGAGACGTTTGTACTTATCTTCAAGAGGCTACCAAACTGTTAGAAAAACTTCACTTTCTTATATTCTTGTCATTCATATTTGTTATTTCTGAAATTTTAACCTTTACTCTTCTATTCTATCATAGATGGCAAGGACACGCTTAGCCGGATCAGACGGACATGCTCCAGTAGTACCAGTCAGGGCCGCGAGAGGCCAGGGCTGAGGTAGAGGCCGAGGTGAGGCTCGCACTACAGGTAGAGCAATACTCGTGGAGCTACCAGTCGATCCAGTAGTGGAGTAGGTTTCAAATACTGTTGAGATGGTAGGATCAACTCAGACATCGGTGATGCCTATTGTTGTACCCTATTTTGCACAGGTCAAAATATAATACAACTAATGGTTTTTTGAAGTTAACAAAAGAGTCTCTACCTAATATTTAAGGTATATTGGAGTACCTATGAGTCTGTAAAAATTATTATCCTAATGGTCTGCTAGCCGGTAAGATTTGGGTAAGGGTTCTAGCTATTCTAAGGGGAATGTTAGGTATCCCTTAAAATCTACCCGCGGTAGCTCCTTAAATTTAAACTAAGTTTGGGGAAATAAATATCTATATTCCAGTTTATTAGTGGTTTATGTTGCTATGTAAAATTTAGGAAAAAATGCTTTAAGTCTCGTTTAAAAACTCATTGTCATGGAAAAAAGGTTGTGTATTTCCTTTGAAATGATGATGTTACTTGTGATATTTTATAACTTGTAAAGCAAGAGATTACTTTAAAATATGCCTTAAGTTGAAAATCAGATATACCTTGTTTGTTTTGCGACAATCGTTCTAATGAAATTCCTTGTATTTTTAAACTCTTTTGTTGTTCCTTGCATACTTGGTTTTACATGACTGTTTTTATTTTTGAAACGGTTTTGCATTATATATGATCCATTGGAGATTTTGCAAGGAGTGTTTTGTTTTCGTTTTTGAATCTGCCAAAAGCGTGAAATCACTGAAGTTGTTAGCGGTAACCTAAATAAAATTGTTTGTTATTAAAAAGATTAGTTTCAAATTATTAGTATTCCAACGCTAAAGTAACTAAAGCAAGTAAAACTTATTTTAATTTTTTTATCTACAAGTCTTAATTTGCCTACGTTCTGTAAACAACCAAAATATCAACAATATCCTATATATATATAAGGATATAAGGATATACTATATACATACAGGAGTAACATATAAGGATAAATATCTTTTAAAAAAAGGGAGGAGAGCAGGACTCTTGGAATTGGGCTGGTAAGCAGGCTAGACCCAATAGGAATCAAATCAGCACCGGACTCCAGCAAATGAGGAAACGACTTAGTCCTTGAACTTGGGCCTGAGTTCCAGATAGAACTTAACAGGTCCAAATCGATCATGTATCGTAAAAAGAAAGAGGCAACAATTAGTACATATTAACATAAGATACAAAATAAATTATGGTAGGCAAGTAAAAGATCTTGAAAGGTACAATGTGATTTTCACTTTTCATTCTTAGGCCAACTCTATGAAGATTAGTTAAGGTCAACGACCAAAGTCTTAGGGTGCACTAAGTCTCATTTTTAAAATCCCTCTGTGGATTCCTGCCACTCCAGAGTTTACAAGGGTTTCATGGACCCCGAGAAGTGCCTGTGCCAGGAAGGGGTGACTCAAACACAAAACTAGGCTCATACCCAAATGCCCCTAATCATTGACTCTATACTCCTCCTCGAAGGTTTAGACATAAATGAATGTCAACATAGCAGTTTCACATCTTCAGTATGAAAGCAGTAAATACAGAAGGTTTACCTTTTAGAGATTCATACACAAAGAAGTTTAATAATTTGAAATAAACAACTATGTAGGACACTACAACTATTATTAAAGACGTGAGAAGCTTAGAACCAATCATAACGCTTAGGACATTTTTTCAGAACACTAAATACAAAGATATATCACTGTAGGTAGACTCCTAGTGTTCCAATAATATCAAAGGCCTTGAGTACTATGCATAGAACACTTAAGATGGTCACTACTAGGATGCAGTCTAGTAGAAGCTATGAGGTGTAAGTTATCGATTACATGTTGCCAATTAGATAAATTTCACTTACAATTTTAAGGTCAGAAATGCTAGATTATTCAGTCTTAGGTATCTATGTTTGTGAAGACAAAATATGTATACCCATTCCGTGATCCTCCTTAAAGATCCAAAACTTTAAAACTTTCCCTAAGCATGATTGAGATCACTAGAGCATGTTACATAACATTATAATAACTTTCAGAGTAGCTCTAATAGGTAGGCACACAAATAGGGCTTCTTTTATTAAACACTCATGCCAGTAGCATCAATCAATGTTCCCAAAGAGCACACCAAAATAACTAGGTAAATATAGATATCAACATGAATAAGAGAGGCTAGCTTTTAGTTTTTTATGTAGCTTAGTGAACATGGCATCTAGCTATGACAACATACGTTCATCAGATTTTCAAGCTACCAGATCCAAACAGATTCAGATTTACAATTAAGTTCTTCTATAAATAATGATATCAATAGACATGAGATAGCAAACAATGACATTCATTTTCATTTGCAAAGGGTAAGGAAAATAGATCACAGTAAGTCATCACCTTGGATATGGAACTGTTTTATTAGCAAGGTATACCAATAAAATCTAAATATATGATTGTTTTATATACAAGTTGTCATGACATGCATTCATGATTCAGAATAGTATAGTATCATGATCAAGTCTACCAACTAGAATTTTTAGGCAGGAACAAATCATTATGGGAATCATGAACATGCCCCCTAATGAGAATCATTCATTGAACTTGACCAATACAACATTATAGAAAGACCAGTATTACTGCAGGTATAAAGTCCTAGCAGGCTAACACGGTGATTCATGCACAAAGTTTCTCAAGCTAAGGTCTTATAATGGTCTATGAACATAATTTGACTAACAGGATCAACATGACAGATGAGAGCTCAAGTATAAGGGTCAATAAGAGTTATTAAATCAACACAACAGCAAAGGCATCATGTAGCTACCATCACAAAGCTTAAACAGCCATGAGATGGCAAAAATTATACTCATTACAGGGGTCAATCCCAACAAATTATATCCAGATAAGAGAGAAGATTTTCTAACACCTTAACAAGGTTCATCATATGGTCTTCTTTGTTTCAAATCATCAAAAGAAACATACAGAAATCATTTTATCATAGTAGCATGAACAAGCTGTTAAATAGAGTCAAACAGATCAACATGAGAATATGAACAGTGATGAAAATTATTTTATTTAAGTGAAACAACACAGCATCATAGACATAAGGATCAAGGGTGTATAATGTAGCAGATGTGAAGTCTTAGCAGGACCTCAGGAGGAAGTTAAGAACATGATTCAATTGACTTAATAAATATGGTAGTGTATATATGATTTTTAGCTGACAGAGACAGACCACACATAACATCATCAACACAATATATATTTCAAATAATCATGAAAGGCTTAACAAGATTTATTCATGAGAATGGCAACAATGCAGAAACATCTTAACTAACTAAATCATGAGAAATGAAATTCAATAACCATCATAGATTAAATAACATAGTACAACTATCAGGAAATGTAACTAATGACATGAATAGCAAGACTTAATGAAAGCCACATATTATCATGGACAAACAAGTGATTATCAGGTAAACAACATAAACATAGAACAATCTAACTAATTTAGACATTACAGAGAGGAGGTCAATGTACACTGACCCTTTGTGGAGCAGAAAACCAAGTGGAGATTGACTAGTAGCCATTACGAATCCCAAACCAAGTGGATTCAACCGATCATTTTGAGTATTTTTGCCATGTTTCTCTTATTTGATGCTTTACATGTGTGTATTTATAGTTATGTGACTTGCTTGGGTGGTTGCTTTGATTTCAGGGAAGTGTTAGAGTGAATTGGGATACTTAGTCCCAAGGTTGGATGCTTAAGTTATGAGAGTTGACCGGGGTTTGACTTTTATGTAGACGACTCGGGAATAGAATTCTGATGGTTCCAATAGTTTGGTATGGTGATTTTGGACTTAGGTGTATGTCCATATGTGTTTTCGGAGGTTCGTAGGTTGGTTTGGTACTCTTTGACGAAAGTTGAAAAGTTGAAGGTTTGGAAGGTTGATAGGTTTGACTAAGAGTTGACTTTGATGCTATCGGGTTTGAAATTTTAGTTTCGGGAGTTGGAATAGGTCCGTTGTATCATTTGGGACTTGCATGCTAAATTTCAGGTCATTCTGAGTTGTTTAGTCTTGTTCGACGTAAGTTTTGAATTTGAAAAGTTCATTAGTTTCCGTAGGCTTGAATTGAGGTACAATTCATAGTTTTGATATCGTTTGGTATGATTCGAGGCCTCAATTGGGCACGTGTTATTATTTGGGATTTTTTGAAGTGATTAGACGAGGTCCCGGGGGCCTCGTGTGTGTTTCAGATGGATTTTGGATCATTTGTGGAGTTGTTGGTAGTGCTGGTTTTGCCGAGTCTAATGTTTTCGCATCTGCAAGTAAAGGGACGCAGATGCGAAGCCGCAAACGTGATCAGGTGAGTGCAAGTGCAAATTTGATTAGAGAAGGCACGGATCGCAAATGTGATTAGCTGGGCGAAGAAGCGAAAGTGCATATATGGTGAAGGACCGCAGATGCAGATGCACAAATGCCCAATGTTAACTGCAAATGCGGTACAGTGGCAGATAGAGAGAAGTCACATATGCGATGATTTGACCATAAAAGCGGCACTGCATCTGTAGTAAAGTTACCACAGACGCCAAATCACTGGCAGTGTTATATGTCAACGGGTTTGATTGTTTTTCTTATTTTGGTAGTTGTGGAAATCGGTTAGGGGCGACGTTTCGGAGAGTTTTCACCATAATTGTAGAGGTAAGTGAAGTTTATTCAATTTTGATGATAGATATTTATTACCCATGAATTATTTCATCTAATTCATGTGAATTTAAGGTAAAATTTGAGGATTTTTTACTATGATTTTAGAGAGTGAGATTTGATGATTGATTTGAGGTTAAAATTGGATGAAGCACATATTTTGGACTCGTATTGGAATGGATATTAAAATTTTGTGAGTTTGGTCGGGTTCTGTGGTTCGGGCCTAGGGTTGAATTTTTGATTTTGGTTAAAGATCTTAGCTTTATCATATGGAATCGTTTCCTATGGCTTTTATTGGTGATATCAAGTTGCTTTTCCTATATTCGCGCCGTTCGGAGGTTGATTCACGTAAGAAGGGCTTCCTAGAGTGGTAATTTAGCTTTCTTAAGGTAAGTATATTACCTAAACTTGATTAAGGCACTAGTTGCCTGAGTTATTTGTGATAGCTACGTACTATGGGTGGCACACATGTGTGGGCTGAACACATGTGCGTGCACCGGGATATTTATTTATGCTCGGGGTAGTACTAAGGCTATGATATTCCTTGAGTTGATTGCTAAGCTTCATTCTGTGATGTATCTCCTATCTATACCTCTTTGTGAGCTATTTGTACCAAGTTTGAGGTTAATAAAGTTTAATATCCTGGTTGAACCCGATAAATTGCTGCTTTCATGATGTAATTGACCGATTGATTTGTGATAGCATATTCTACACATGCCTACTCCATGGAATCTTACTTATACCAATCCAGGAGTATAAAACTTGATGTTCATTGATCATGTACATGTATTCTTGTATATTTGCTTTCTGTGTGATATAGATTGGACTTTTAGCCTGTGACCAAGCCAGGTAGATTGTGATATTGAGCCTATGACAACACCAGACGGACTGTGATTATTGGCACGTGAGTTATCCATGCAGCACATTAGTTTTTCATGCGGATCCAGATATTAATATTGTTGGCATGTGAGTTATCAGTGTAGCACATGAGCTGTCCGTACGGTTAAAATTATTAGCACATGAGTAGTCTGTGCAGCACGTGAGTTGTACGTGCAGCGCATGGATAGGGATCCACCCCCTCCCCCTAGGGTCACCCTCTCATGTTCCTTTTTGATGGTATACACATGGTTATTAAAGAAAACTGATAAGTGGTTTGGTACGGTTATGAAAATTCTAAGGAAAAGCTGGTTAGTATTTGATTTGGTTATTGCATTTTATCTTTACTTGAAATGTTCTTGGTTGTTTACCTGATTTTTTTGCATATCTTCTTTATATGCTGGATTGTTGACTGAGGAGGGTACGTTAATAATTGTGTACATCTAGGTGTTTCATTGTGTACTCCATGATATGATTATATTATTGTTCTGTACTTGTTGAATTTATGAACTATACAGGTTATATCGAGTATCATTTATAATTGTTTCTTTTATTACCTCGCCAAGGTTAGTTATGATACTTACTGAGTAGATGGGGTAGGTTGTATTCATACTACACTCTACACTTAATTGTGTAGATCCAAGTGTTGGACTGAGTCACCAGTAGCGGAGTTTTGCTTGTCGAGTTATCCAAGAGACAAGGTACAACTGCATTTCAATCGTAGTCTTGGTGTCATTTTTCTTTTATATTATTGTCTTTATTTCAGACAGTATTGCTATTTAGCTTTTTAGACTTGTATTTCTATTTCAAAACTCATGACTCTGTATTTACCAGTTCTGGGGGATTTGTTATGTATTGACGTTGTTGTTAATTTTAATTGGCCTTAGAATTATCCTATTTCTGTTAATTCAGTATTTATACTCGTTCCTGGTATTTTTGGCTTGCCTAGTAAGTGAGTTAGGCACCATTATGACCGGTTGGTGGGTTGGATTGTGACAAACTAAGTTCCAAACTATTCTTTTCAAAATGAATCTTAGTCAATGCTTTGGTGAAATATTAGCAATTTGGTCCTCTGTTTTACAAAAAGCTTAGAAATTAGGCCTTTTTAATATTATCTCTTAAGAAGTAATACCTAATATCTATGTACTTGGTTCTCTTATGTTAAATTGTATTCTTTGAATGTTAATATAACGTGTTTTGTCCCGGTAAATAGGTACACAACCACACATAATACCAAAGTCTTCTAGTTATTGCTTGATAACAAAAGTTGAGTACACAAGAGGATGCAACTAAATATTTAGCTTCAGCAGTAGATAATGCAACAAAGCTTTGTTTCTTGGTTGCCCAAGATACAAGATATGGTCCAAGGAAGTGACGCATGCCTGAAGTGCTCTTTTATGAACCACGTATCCTATATAATCAGTACCAGCAAAACCAACAAGATCAAAGTTTTCTACACTTTGATACCATAAACTTAGGTCATGACTACCCTATAAGTATCTGAGGATCATCTTTTTTTCTTTCATGTGAGACTCCTTAGGACTAGATAAAAATCTAGCACATAGTCCTATATTGTAGAATATGTTTTGTCTAATATTAGTTAGATATAAGAGTGAATCAATGATTCTCCTATACTTCTTTGCTTCCTCAGGTTTTTCAATTTCATCCACGTATAACCTACTGAAAGTGACAATTGGGGTGTCAATAGGCTTGGCATTTACCATCTCATACCCTCTTATCAAATCCTTGATGTATTTCTATTAGTTAATCATGGTGCTATGGGAAGTTTGTTTAATTCGCAAGCATAAGAAAAAGTTAAGCATAACCATCATGCTGATTTTAAACTCAGTCCTTATGAACCCTAAAATTTTCTTGCCCAGGCATTCGTTAGAAGCACCAAATATAATATCATCAACAAATACTTGAACAATCAGAAGATTTTTATATTTCTTTATTAAGAACATAGTGTTATCTATCTTAACTTTTGTGAACCTATTATAAAGAAGGAACTTTGACAGTCCCTCATACCAGACTTAGGGTATTTGTTTCAACCCATACATTGCCTTGTCCAGCTTGTAGATATTATTAGACAGCTCATGTATATAAAATCCAACAGACTTCTTCCGTACTTATTTAAGAAGGAAATCTTCACATCTATCTGGTAAAGCCTGAACTCCATGTATTCATCAAATGTGATTAGCATCCTAATGGTCTTCATTCATTAAACATGTACAAAGGTCTCACATTAATGAATCCATTCCTCCTGATTATATCATTAAATTATCAGTCTGACCTTATTCCTTGTAATTATTCCTTGCACGTCAAGCATGTTTCTGAACACCTATTTTGTGCCAATCGTAGTTCTGTCATTTGGCGTAGTTCAAGATGCCATGCATTGTTGCTGATATCCAATTTTACCCTCATATTTTTTCAAATAGTATATATATACTTTAAAATATTATTTTGCATTATTACTTTATTTACAAGAGTTATACAAGTATTTTCTATAATTGTTATAATTTTTAAAGCTTTATCATACTCCAATTTAAAATGTACATGCATCATGGTAAACTTAGTACGGGTTGAAGCATTGTTAACATAATAACTCGCTGAGATGAGCCTTGTACAAAGTCCGACGGGATTTTCATTGTCCCAATGGACAGTATCATATTATGTACATTACTTGGAGAAAATATGCCAACATGTTGATCATTATTGTGGAAGTAGTCAAATCTGGAGGGGAAAAGGGCTAACCTTTGTTTGTTTGCAGAAAATGAAGCACAAAATCCCCAGGTTCGGTATGGTCCAAAATATCCCGTCTTTGCTACCTGACTAGTTTTAAGCCCTTGCGCCTTATGACAAGAATCATGTGAGGAGAGAACTTGGTGACCTGCCATCTTTGTTGAACATTTAACCAAATAGGGAATTGATCGAGGCCGCTACCATATTATAGGATGAGAAACGAGCTATTTTTTGGTTTGGCAATATAGAAATGACTCCTCTCCTAGAAGAAATAGGGGGTTTCACCAAGTTACCATGGGATAGTCCGGGACTGCGAGTACCAGAGAATCGCACTCCCCGCGATTTTCTGAAAATGTTGGGTTTTAAGAAAAATGATGAACTGCTATGTCTGGAGAAATCATACATCCCTTTTGAGTTTCTTTACGAGCGTTATGGGCATAGAAATTCATATCGTCTTCATCATGATGAACTAGCCATTACTTCTTTGGGATGGGTGCATCGTCGGGTTTATGTTTTCATTGTCTGCTTCGTGGGGTTGTTGATCTTTCCAATGAAAGGGGAAAGAATTCATACTTGCTTAGCCATGGTTGCCAGGAGATTAATGGATGGTATTGAAGGACAAACTTATACTATCATCCCAATGATCTTAGCTGAGATGTACCGTGCTCTAGATCGGTGCAAGCATGGGTTTGGACACTTTGAGGGTTGTAACCTATTACTACAAGTCTGGATGCTGGAACACTTTCAGAGGGGTGAGTATCCTCAACAACTTCTGCGAAGGCCACTAAATGTCTACAAAGCCAACCATTACCCAAAGAAAATCACATTTATTCCAGACAAGTTTGCAAAGCCTGGAAATGTTGTAAGTTGTGTGCTTTTCTTCAGTAATCTGACAGACGAGCAAGTGCATTGGATGTTTGAATGGTTTCCTAGTAGTTAGTTCATCATCGGGTCAAAGGGGACTACTCACTTGGTACTGATCGGGCTGCGAGGTATCTACCTTTACACTCCTACAAGGCAGATTTCAAGGGAGATGCCACCCCGTTCAAGTTCGAAGCGCAACACATGTGGAACCAAAAGGTCATTGTGGAAGGAGAAATTACTGAGCCAGATAGGTAGCACGCCGGTCATTTGTACTACTACCTATCATGGCTGGAAGACGACGTAGCTGGGGACGTCAAACTAGGAGTCAACCTGAAGGATAGGATCATAGATGAAGTGGTTATGGCACAATTAAAGTACAAGAGGCTATGCAAAAGGGTGTTTGATTCCGAAGCTAAACATCAGGAGCAGCACAAAGTGAACATTGAGGCGATAAGGGAATGGAAGAAGATTGCCACTAAGTCAACCAATAGATTAGATTACCTGGAATAAGGACTGATTGATCTAGAAGAAAAGATGAGAAAGAGAGTTTCGGATTGTCAAGACATGGACAACGATGAAGGAGGAAAGCTGGAAAAAGCTTACTTATTGCTGGATATGCACGATCTGGGAAATATGATTGATGGGGTCAAGAGAGCAAAGCATGGAGAAGGTCCTTCAGGGACCAAGTAGATTAGGAGATGATGTTCTTTACTGCTTCCTAGTTTAGATTAGATTTCGATGTAATAAGGCTAAATGCCATTAGTAACTTTATTTTATTATTGTCTATTTAGTAAAACATTGTTTTGGCTCATTTTCGCATTAATAAAATGAAGCAAATGTTGGTATTATATATCTCCAAGTCTATGTGTCGCTTAGGCCTACCTCAGGCACAATGAGGTCCCCAAATTAGGATGTAAATTGTTGCATGACTTTGTGAAACATGTTTAAATATTGCGAACACTCTTTTATTTCACCTTACTGACTTGGTTACCTTTTTTTTCTTTCTTTTTGATTATTCCCATTCCCAAAGGTTGGTTCGTGCATACCGGCATTGTCAGCATACCACACTAGATCCAGAGGTCCTCCACCTCCTCCTCCTCCACCTAGAGACTCGAAAGGAAAAAAGCAAGGGCAAAGGAAAAATGGATGATTTAAAATGTAGAAACTTGAGATGGTAAGAGCACTCTGGGGTAGAATAAATTGGTCTTACGTGTGGAGCAGAAAATCCTGGAACTACAGGGCGAGCTTGAGCAGGTCTGAAATCTGGCAAACATTTCCCTTACTCTCAATGTTTCCGACATCAACAAGCAAAATTCGACTACCCAGAACCAAACACCATCACAAAACTCACAAAACCAAAACCCACCACCCATGGCTCAAAATCCTCCAGCACCACACCAGTATCGTAATCCCACACCTCTCCAGAACCTCAACCCTCTTCCAGTGACAACCCCTCAACAACACCACTATCATCCAACTCAATCCCTGCGCAGCCTGCCACCCCCTGCCAACTTTTACAATTACGACCAGGTCCTTTACAAATACGAGGATGACAAATGCAAACTGGTGCTCGCATTTGCGGGACCTGCAGCACTAGCAAAGCTGAACCTCAACACAACACAGTCCAAAACGAATCTGAAACTCACCCGAGCCCCTGGGGCTCCACACCAAACATCCACATAAGTCTGTAATATTCACACTAACTCGCTCGCAATTTCAAAACACCAAAATAACTATCAGAATCATGAATCAAACCCCAAAATACATCGAATTCATAATGAAACTCAAGAACTTCTAAAATCACAATCAAACATCTGATTCCTACCATACAAACTCGGAATGACACCAAACTTTACAGACAAGTTTCAAGTGACAAAATAGATCTATTCCAAGTCCCAAAACCAAAATTCAAATTCGGTAGCCTTAAAACTTAAAAAATTTCTTAACCTTCAAATTGCTAACTTTCGGCAAAAAGAGCTAATTCATCCTTGGAACATCCGAATTAAATTTCGGGCATATGCCTAAGTCTAAAAGTACCATATGAACCTATTGAAACCATCAAAATGTCATTCCAAGATTGTTTTCATAAAAATCAAACCTTGGTCAACTCTTACAACCTAAACTTCCAAACTAGGAACTAAGTGTTCCAAATCAATTCAAAACCTTTCCGAAATAAACCAACCATCCCCGCAAGTCAAATAACAATAAGTACACATAAGGGAAGCTTAAAAAAGGGAAATATGGCTCAAATATACTAAACGACTAGTCGGGTCATTACAAATGAACACCATATGCAAGTTCATCTTCCTCTCCCTATAGTGCTCTACTAATCCCCTAATAAGATGAATAGTTTATGTAGTTGGTCACCTCGGCATAAAATCAGACTAATTTTTAGAAAAATAATAGTTGCATTGTCACATCGAGTAACCCTATATCCTTCATATATGCATGTAATTTGTATCCAGAGTCGAGCCTTTGTATGACCATTTGCTTATGCATGACCGGAATTGCAGGGGCCAACAATCGCTATGCCCCCAGCCTCCTCTAAACCAACAGTATATTACTTATTATATGAAAACATAAGGGGACTGATTATTTTCGTGCAACTTGTATATACTTACTGCATTTATCCACTACCTTTTGTCTATTACCCATATACTACCATATATGTTGCATATAGGTACAGTTTGTTGTCTATCATAAGTAATGCCATGATGATGTGCTTAAATATAGGTGTGACATATTCTTCTTGTTGATAGGATACAAATTTGGTCTCGAAATTACTCAGGAACTTCATTTTTCTCTTAATGTTTGGCATGTATTTCGTATTTATTAGAGTTTCTTAACTATGCTAGGATACTGAACAACCCCCTCCTTGTTACGAAAATATTCTCAAGTGAGTTCAACCTGCTATCTACATTTTTGTGCAAACAAATAGTTGTCAAACATATTAGTTTTCTATATAGCTTTCTTGAAGAACATGTGTTTCTTGACATTATGACGTTTTACTTTATTTGATGTAGTTATTTGTAATGATCTAAACAGTCATTTTGATCATTAGCATTGCGTTCGGTAATTTGGAACTTTGAATAGTTTCATATTATGTATTACGACTTGCATGCATGATTGGTTTGATTTTCGGGAGGTTCAATATTGATTTGGAATAGAAATTTTGATTTCTGGAGGCTTAAAGTTGAAGAGTGGAACAAGGTTTGACTTTTGTGTAAATGGTCACGAATTCATATTTTGAAGGTTTTTATGGGTTTGTATGGTGATTTTGGACTTAGACATATGTCACCACACCAGTATCGTAATCCCACACCTCTCCAGAACCTCAACCCTCTTCCAGTGACAACCCCTCAACAACACCACTATCATCCAACTCAATCCCTGCGCAGCCTGCCACCCCCTGCCAACTTTTACAATTACGACCAGGTCCTTTACAAATACGAGGATGACAAATGCAAACTGGTGCTCGCATTTGCGGGACCTGCAGCACTAGCAAAGCTGAACCTCAACACAACACAGTCCAAAACGAATCTGAAACTCACCCGAGCCCCTGGGGCTCCACACCAAACATCCACATAAGTCTGTAATATTCACACTAACTCGCTCGCAATTTCAAAACACCAAAATAACTATCAGAATCATGAATCAAACCCCAAAATACATCGAATTCATAATGAAACTCAAGAACTTCTAAAATCACAATCAAACATCTGATTCCTACCATACAAACTCGGAATGACACCAAACTTTACAGACAAGTTTCAAGTGACAAAATAGATCTATTCCAAGTCCCAAAACCAAAATTCAAATTCGGTAGCCTTAAAACTTAAAAAATTTCTTAACCTTCAAATTGCTAACTTTCGGCAAAAAGAGCTAATTCATCCTTGGAACATCCGAATTAAATTTCGGGCATATGCCTAAGTCTAAAAGTACCATATGAACCTATTGAAACCATCAAAATGTCATTCCAAGATTGTTTTCATAAAAATCAAACCTTGGTCAACTCTTACAACCTAAACTTCCAAACTAGGAACTAAGTGTTCCAAATCAATTCAAAACCTTTCCGAAATAAACCAACCATCCCCGCAAGTCAAATAACAATAAGTACACATAAGGGAAGCTTAAAAAAGGGAAATATGGCTCAAATATACTAAACGACTAGTCGGGTCATTACAAATGAACACCATATGCAAGTTCATCTTCCTCTCCCTATAGTGCTCTACTAATCCCCTAATAAGATGAATAGTTTATGTAGTTGGTCACCTCGGCATAAAATCAGACTAATTTTTAGAAAAATAATAGTTGCATTGTCACATCGAGTAACCCTATATCCTTCATATATGCATGTAATTTGTATCCAGAGTCGAGCCTTTGTATGACCATTTGCTTATGCATGACCGGAATTGCAGGGGCCAACAATCGCTATGCCCCCAGCCTCCTCTAAACCAACAGTATATTACTTATTATATGAAAACATAAGGGGACTGATTATTTTCGTGCAACTTGTATATACTTACTGCATTTATCCACTACCTTTTGTCTATTACCCATATACTACCATATATGTTGCATATAGGTACAGTTTGTTGTCTATCATAAGTAATGCCATGATGATGTGCTTAAATATAGGTGTGACATATTCTTCTTGTTGATAGGATACAAATTTGGTCTCGAAATTACTCAGGAACTTCATTTTTCTCTTAATGTTTGGCATGTATTTCGTATTTATTAGAGTTTCTTAACTATGCTAGGATACTGAACAACCCCCTCCTTGTTACGAAAATATTCTCAAGTGAGTTCAACCTGCTATCTACATTTTTGTGCAAACAAATAGTTGTCAAACATATTAGTTTTCTATATAGCTTTCTTGAAGAACATGTGTTTCTTGACATTATGACGTTTTACTTTATTTGATGTAGTTATTTGTAATGATCTAAACAGTCATTTTGATCATTAGCATTGCGTTCGGTAATTTGGAACTTTGAATAGTTTCATATTATGTATTACGACTTGCATGCATGATTGGTTTGATTTTCGGGAGGTTCAATATTGATTTGGAATAGAAATTTTGATTTCTGGAGGCTTAAAGTTGAAGAGTGGAACAAGGTTTGACTTTTGTGTAAATGGTCACGAATTCATATTTTGAAGGTTTTTATGGGTTTGTATGGTGATTTTGGACTTAGACATATGTCCTGATTTGGATTTGAAGGTTCCTAGGTTGATTTGGCTTAATTTGACGGAAGTTGGAAACTTGAAGAATTGAAAAGTTCATAGGTTTGACCATGAGTTGACTTTGAGACTATCAGATTTGGATTGTTATTCCAGGACATGGAATAGGTTTGTTTCGTTATTTGGAACTTGTTTTCAAAGTTTGGTTTCATTCCGAATTGATTTGGTAGGATTTTCGGACGCATTCGACGATATTTTGAAAGTTTGCAAGTTAAGAGAATAATCTTGGTCTTTGATTCTTGGTTTAGTTGTTATTTATGATGTTTCGAGCATTCAGATAAGTTTGGATAGTATATTTGGACTTGTTGGTATGTTTGGACGGGGTACCGGGTACTAGGGTGTGTTTCGGGGTGGTTTCGAATTATTTTGGAGGTGTTGGGCATTGCTGGTTTCTGGTGCCTCAGGTGTTATTCATGCACGCGAAGGAACCATCGCGTTCACATAGTGTATGTTAGAGCTGGGTGGTTTTTCCTCTTCGTGTTCACGACTAGGTGGCCGCATTTATGGAGGTTGAGTGGCTTGCATATGGTGTTCGCAAGAGGGATTGCGTTCGCAGTTGAGAGTGGGAGCTGGTGGATTTGCCTTCCGTTCACATGGTCCATGACGCGTTCGCAATGGGGTTGGCATCTGTGGTCATCACGTTTGCAAACCCAGTGACGCAAACGTGCAGAGTATCTTTTGGTACTGTTCATCTTTGTGCTTCACGATCGCGAAATAGGTTCCGCGATCACGAAGGGTACTTCTAAGTAGTACATTTAAGTTCTTATTTCAGACTATGAGCTTATTTATCATATTTAAAATTTGGGAGCTCATATTGAGGTAATATTTTAGGAGATTTTCACTACTTGAATTGGGGTAAGTGTTCTTCACTCGGATTAGATTATTATTCATGATTTCATTCTTGATTTTAGCATTTGATGGGTGAATCTAACAGAGAAAAATTGGGGATTTTGACAAAATTTTCTAAAGTGTAAAATGGAGATTTGACCCCAGAATTGGAGTTAGTTTTAGATGAGACTTATATATTTGTACTCGTATTCGAATGGGTGTTCAGGATTTGTGAGTTTTGTCGGTTTCCAGAGTGCGGGCTTGGGTTGACTTTTTGCTTAACTTTGAGTATTTGAATAAAGATTTGACCTTTATCATTTGGGTTTGATTCCTATAGTATTATTTGATGTTATTCAGTTATTTTTACTAGATGCGAGCCGGTCAGAAGTCGATTCGAGCGAGAAGTTATTTTTAGAGTATCAATTTGGCCTGTTTCAGGTAAGTGTTTTGCCTAGCTTTGTTTGAGAAAATTTTTTCTATTAATTTTTATTGTTTTCTACATGGCGAGGGTGATGTATATATAAGGTAACGAGCGTATATGCATGTGCCAGGGGTATTCTTATGTGCTAGGGGTATTCATGCTCGGGGTAGATCCTAGCTCACATTATGCTTTATTTGGTTTTGTGTTCTATTTGATTCTATGTATTATTTTATAAATTGACTACGCGAACATGATAAACCATACTAGAGAAATGTTAAGGCTGTTGGTACCGTGGTTGAATATTTTCCCTGGAGGAAAATACACGTATGTTATGAACACATGTCTGCATTTGTCCTTGTGTTGTGCTTTAATTGGGATGTGTACACTCTGTGATACATATGTGATCCTTTGTATGACTACTTGATCTTGGTTACTATAATTGATTTAGATATAGCCATGCCTTATCCGCATTTTTATTGTTATCATGTCCTTGTGCGCTTTATAAATGAGTTATAAAGATATGCCTCTTGAAGATAATTTGTGATCTTTCATTGTGGGGATTATGGAACTTGTGAACATATTGAGCAGATTGATTTATGATGATATTGGCGCACAATGTCTTTGTCGTGCGATATATGATGATATTATGGCACGAGGCCTTTGTGGCATGAGGTCATTGTCGTGCGAGTGCGATTAGGGATGTCAGCACGAGGTCTTTGTTGTACGATTGTGTCTATTATAGTGCGCGTGGGGCAAAATAAGGGTTTCACTATTCTTGGGTTTCCCACATAGCGAAATAAGGGTGGTGATATGCGCATTTAGTGAAACAAGGGTGGCCTTTATTGATATTGTGCATATGGCAAAATAAGGATGGCATTGTGATGGGCTAGGGTGACTTATATTGATCATTTTTGTGTGGTGTTGTGAGAGTGTCATTCTTGATAATGCCTATGACCTTTTTATGTCTGTCATGCATTTTTCATGGTTTCTTGCGTTGCTTCTAACATGCTAATCTATGCCTCTATTATTATTTGAAAATTTGTTTGTGAAGATGAATTTATTTACGTGGAGTTGATATCTTATTTTTTATTGAGTTGTTGGTAGCATACCATATTGATGTGATAATGAAGTTGTCATCATGCATTGATATATTTGATTCTTGCAAGTCTCTTTTGAACGTGTTATTTGGCAATTATTACAGAACAGGATCGTGTTGGTCACGTGTTTACAATCATGTATGTATTGAGTACAGATATTATAAAGTGCATACTATTTTATGAGCGGGGTTGGAATCAAGTTGTATTTGTTGAACATGTCTGATTGGTAAAGTCTATTATTGCCCTATCCCTGTTATGCACCTTTACTATTTATATTCCTTATTCTGTAATTATCTTTTTGGAATATTTTCTCTGTATTATACATGTTATTGAGCAATACATATTCTGCAAAGTGAACATCTTTTGACTTAAAAACATTGTCACTACTTTTCTAAGGTTAGTCAAGATACTTACTGAGTACATTAGCTTGGTTATGCTCATACTACACTACTGCACCATACGTACAGATTCTTGGAGCAGATTTCGGAAAAATCGAAATAGTTTCAAATTCAATTATGGTTTTTTCAATTTTTCAACTACTACAACTAAACAAAACTAACACATATACATACAACATACAACATACAATTATCCCCCACCCCACACTTTAAGTTGAGGCATGTACCCATGACATATAATTAAAAAGTATAAGGTAAAGGAAGCTTCTCTGAACATCTAGTCGGGGTCTGAGTCGAAATCGGGATCCATTCCTCGCCTTCGAACTAATGCACACATCCATGCAGATAGCTTCTTCTCAGCCTTTTAGGGGTACACTATACACTTATCTTTCTCACTGAGTGCAGCCATCTCTTTTGAGCCCTTCACTTTCCATTCAACATTGGCAGCTGCTTTTTCCTTTTGTGCCCCCTTTTCTACATTCATCTCAAACATCGCAATTTCCTCACCCACTCTAAGCATGAGTTTTCTCTCGTGTATATCTAATATAGCTCTACCCGTCGCTAAGAGTGGTCTTCCTAGGATGAGGGGGACCTCCTTGTTCTCCTCTCTATTCACCACTATAAAGTCTACAGGAAATACAAACTTATCCACCCGAACTAACACATCTTCCACTATCCCCTCGAGTATTAAGGTCGTTTGGTCTGCCAGCTGCAAAGATATTGGCACCGACCTTATCTCTCCAATCTCTTTCCCCAGTTTCCTATAAATAGATATATGAATTAAATTAATTGAGGCACCAGAATCACACAAAGACTTATCAAAATTTACAGTCCCTAATGAGCAAGGTATAGTAAAACTCCCTAGATCTCCACAATTTTGTGGGAGTTTATTTTGCAATATAGCACTGCAATGCTCTGTAAGCTTGACCATAGAGGTCTCCGCTAATTTCCTCTTCTTTGTCAGGATCTCCTTCATAAATTTGGCATAAGCAGTCATTTGTGAGAGTATTTCTGTAAATGGTAAGTTTACATGAACCTATTTCAGCACACCCCGAAATCTCTCAAAGTTCTTGTCTAGCTTTTTTTAATATAGATTTTGAGGGAAAGGTAAAGCAGGCATATGTTTGTTCTCATCAGGTTCCTCCCTTCTCGATTTTTCTTCCTTCTTCTTCTTCTCAGTTTTCATTGGACCTATTTCAGCTGCTCCCCACTTTCTTTTGCAATCATCACATCTTTCTGTATTGGGGTGGGATCCTTCAACACTTTCCCACTTCTCAAGGTCACAACATTCACTATTTCTTTGGGATTTCTCTCCGCATCAATGGGGAGAGTTCTTGGAATCCTGTTAAAGAATATAGTGGCTAACTGCCCAACCTGTCTTTCCAAGTTTCGAAAACCAATACCTATTTCTTTGATAGCTGCTCTATGTTCCCATACAGCTGCACTCTAAGTTTTAAGCCTCTCATTATTTTTTAGAATGAAGATCTTCATGAGATCTTCTATGCCTGACTAAATGGGCTGTTGAGGCTAAAATTGCTGCCTCTGCTAATTTTGGAATGCTGGAGCTCCTTGTCCCTGGGGGATAGAGTTATTTTGTTGCCATGCATTCACGGTACCCTCAAGTGAACTCCATGAAAAAAATGGGGTGCCTATGACCCATTGCATTAAAAATTTAAAATTGTAATTTCCCACAACATTCACTTCCTCAGTTGAGGCTTGACACTCATGAGTAGGGTGCCCTCTTCCACATATATCACAAGTTGCTTGAGTGTCTCTTTGTATCGACGCTAAGGTTAGATTTCTTATCTCTTTGGCCATAGCATCAAGTTGTACCTGCACAGATGTGTTAGCATCAACCTGGTGAACACCAGTTGATCTTCTTCTTTCAGCACTCTCAGAGGGCCACTGATTTGCATCTTCAGATAAGTCGTCATGAATTGTGACTATCTCCTTTGGAGTCTTCTTCATCAACAGACCTCCACCTGCATTTCTTAATGTTCTATGTGAGGCTGGTGTCAGTCCATCCCAACAGTCATGTAGTTGCATCCAGAGTTCCATTCCGCCATGTTAACACTTTCTAACAATCTCCTTAAACCTCTCACATGCTTCAAAAACAGTTTCATTCTCTTTCTGGCAGAAGTTATGGATTTCCCTTCTAAACTTGCCCGTCTTAACTGAGGAGAAATATTTACCAAGGAATTTTCTTGTCATCACCTCGCATGTTCTAATTGATCTCGTGAGTAAGCTTCGAAGCCACTGCTTTGCATCATCTTTAAGATAAAAAGGAAATTCCCTTAGATACACTGCATCTTGTGACACACTATTATATTGAAAGGTGTTCATAATCTCCTCGAAGTACATTAGATGTGTGTTTGGATCTTCTTTTGGCTTCCCTTTGAAGACACAACAATTCTGAAGGGTTTGAAGTAATCCTTGCTTTAACTAGAAATTATTTGCTGCAATTGGAGGTGGTGTAACACCTGATAAACCTTGTTTGTAGACCGGCCTAGCATAACCGTCAAGTGGTCTCCCAGGCATGGGAGCTATATTTTCGAACTGGTATGCACCAGAGTTTGATTTTGAGCAATTCTACGACCCCTCTCTTCTTCGTAGATTATCAGTGCATCTCTACTAGTTTCTTCTTCACCATCCCATGCTACTTGTTCTCGTTGTTGGGCTGCTTCTCTCATAGCAAAATCTACATTATCCTCACTATTTCCAACCATATCTTCTTTGGTTGATGATTTCCCAACCGTTACTACCGTATCGATGAGATTTATTTTCTTCCTCAACTATCGCAGTTGTGTTTCTATCTCTGGCTTGTCTGGTAGCACATTTCTTCGCAGAAGCTCGAGTCATGCATAAATCTTAACATGTAACCTGCGCACAGTCAAAGAACACTAACCGTAAAAAGGGAAAAATAAAATAAAATAAAAATAAAATTCTTGAATTAGCACTACAAACTATATCAAACATTGTTGATTGCTAATCCCCGGCAACAGCGACAAAAGTGACGATCTCGAAACACACACTTAAATTATGCTCGCTAGTCAAAGATAATATAGTATAATATCGTATCCACATGGATTGGAGTTAAACAATATTTTCTTAGTTTCTAGCTTGATTCCTATCCAGTATAATCAACAATTCATATTTATATGATTAATAACTAAAATTAACTAAGAATCTAAAGCTATTGACTAATGGCAATCGCAATAAAAGTAAGCAAGGAAGTTATAGGGGTTGATAGGATAGGTTCAAGATAATAGTTTGGGATCTAACTCTAAATAATTCACTTCTAATGTTTAAATGAGTCTCTCGAATTCACTCAATTATTAGTTCAAACGTTTAGTAGAAACTCCTCTCTCGATTAAGTCTCAACCTCACGAGATGAACAAAATTTAAGTACGTGAAGATATGCAAGAATGCGTAGTGGATTTGTCTTTAGGAGAACCTCTCTCAATTATTCTCCTAACTAGGTTTAATCGATGATTCAACTAGCCTCTTTCGATTACTAAGAAAAACTAATGAACTCACCCAACAATAAAATGTAAAGATATCACAAGTTATGCCTTTCTCAATTACATGAAAAAGTGAATATAGATGCAACAATGAAATCGTCCAAAAATGCTTCAATACATAAAACTAGAGTTATAATCCACAAACAATCATCAATAACCCAATCCATAAAACCCTAAAGAGAACTACTCCATATATATAGAGCAATTCATCACAAATAGGAAAACATAAATTCGATCCAAACTCAGGTCTTGAGTGAGGAAGGAATGATGAAATCCTTGTGCTTTTGCTCTCCCCACTCCTACTTGTCCTCCTTAGATCCAATATGTGTCAAAAGTCCAGGAAATAACATTTTTCTATGTATTTATACCAAGTAGGGTCGGGCCCTGACAAAATCACCTTCTCCTAGCCGAAATAGGAAAACTACTCTGTAAATATTGCACAGGCACACCGCATCGGATGACGCGCCATGCGGGGCATTAGTGGGCAAATCCAGAGAGTTGGTTCTGACATGCAGTAGGAATTTGCATAGCCATGCTGCCCCACGCAATGCCCCTTGCACCGCGGCAGTGAGGTTTTCTCAGAGTACGGATTTGTCATACATTTTGACGTCCAGACTTGGTCCTCCACCCCCGAACACGATCCCGGCTTAATCCCTTGGGCTTTTACTCAGACTTAAAAGCTCCAAATCACTCAAATTCATTCCATAACATTTACATAGCTCGGAATCATTCCTACAAGGCATACAATATGCAGTAAGTGCAAAATACTACCAATTAAAGGTAAAACACAAGTAAAGTGTAGTGAATTAGAGTGCAATAAGTGACTAAAACATGAGATCATAGCCTACCATCAATACCTCACACTTAAACCATTGCTCGTCCTCGAGCAATCAAACTACACTTCATATAGACACAACCTTTTTCAATGACTCTAATAACTCATCACACCAAGAATATTTAAAATAAATTAAGTGCAATAACGTAACATCCTCGCCTCAAGATTTGACTGAAAATCACCACGCAATTTTGACAACCCGGTCACTTACTAACATAGAGGTCAACAACATTACCTTTCCTTCGTGAATCAAGTGTCCTCACACAACAATAGAGAGTAGTTCCTCACACAATAGACATTAAGAACAATTAGCAACTCAAGATAGAAAGAATTCGCTCAATCTGAGAAACAACATTCATATGCCACAAAAGACGTATCATAGCCTTGCCCGTAGTATACTACTCTGCTTATTGAGCTTATTCAGTCAAGTATCAAATAGGACTTTAATTAGTTGTAATGTACATTGCGGGATAAGTAGGATACATTTAGATATAAGAGTGACTACACCTCCCTAAGAACTTTTAATACATAAAATTAACAATTCAAAACCCCACACTTATGTCAAACCATAACTCCATCTTCAGATCGATATACGTCAACTCCCAACTTCTTTAAGCACAAATACATCAAGAGTTACCACTATCAAGGAATATTTTTTCACAACAATAAAACTATTTTTCTTTTTCTTTTCTAATTCAATTCAAGTGGATCTTACTTTTTGTCATGCCCCAAACTCGGGGAGAGCGACCGGCGCTCAACGGAGTGAACCCGGTTGAGCAAGCTTGTTAGGTTTCCTTCTACCGAAACTCATCCATGAATAAAGAGGAGATGCACTCCATCAATCAAACACTGAAAAGATTTTATTAACAACTCCCATTTCATTTCCATTAACATCTTCATTCATAATTTCCAAAAATATTACAAGTTTATAGATATAATAAAAAATATGTTTGCCAAATACCAACATTTCTAGTTCAACCTCCCACAACAAACACCACCCACAACCTATCTACGGAGCCTCTAAGTACAATAAAAGCATAGTATGGAAGTGACGGCAACAAAACCCCGGTTATACCTCAAAACACAATGTACAACTCGAATGACATCAGGCCATGAATAGAGTAAGGCTCACCAAAACCTACTGAATAGAGTGTGACTGCTAACGAGGACCAAAGCTGCCCGCTGATGAAGCACCTGCATCCATTAAAGATGCAGCGCTCCCGGAAAAAGGGACGTTAGTACATATGGAGAAGTACTAGTATGTAAAGCTAATTGTCCTCTTTCAAAATAGAATGCCAATGTAAGAAAGGGAAAACTATGGAAACAACAATCAACAATCAATGATATTCAAATGCCGAGTTAAAACATAATAATTTCCAAAATATAAAGATAAAACTGTGAAGTGATAATCAAAATATGATGATAATATTGTTTTTGGTTGGGAGATCTTTAGCACCGATATACCACTATTCATAATACCAATGTTCATAGTACCAATATCGTTGTATTTTTAGCACGGAGTCCGATTACGGCCTGATCGGCTAGGCCGTCTCATCCGAGACATCATCCACAATCACAATTTCAATTATAATTTCCAGCACAATCACCACCATATGTGCGGCATGGCGTCCGATCACGACCCGATCAGTTAGGCCATCTCAGCACAATGTCGTGTGGATCGACATCAACCTTTTCTATCAATCATCTCATCCTAATTAAGATGAATAATTTTATCACATCAATCTCATCCCAAATAAGGGGTATAATTATATCACATCAATCTCATCCCAAATAAGGGGAATGGTGACAATCCACTCCTATACCGGCATGTGTAGTTTTAGGGTTAGGTTATTTCAACCTACCCTTCCTCGGTGACTATCGATACTACCAAAAACATTTTTGCTTTGCACACTAAGGAAACAGAAGTAGAAATTGCAACTTACTTCACAACCTTTCATACCGTATATAGCTTCAATGGTACTTTCAGCTACTTACAACATTATTATTTCATTTGCTCTCTTGGCCATACATATGATTCATCATTTATGGCACGGTGGTCGTATATCATATTTTACACTTTCATTTCTTTCCTTTCACGGATCATCATCATAAATATCAATATATAAAATATTATGGGAATCACAACTTTATATTCATTGGTAATGAAGACTTTAAACATAATGAATTTCTTTCCAAGAATTGGAGTAAAATTATTGGCAATCGAAGCACAAGTTAAAATCATAAACGAGTAACACATCATTTATTTCTGAAACACTTTTCCCCAAAAAGGGCAATACACAATTTCCACTCACGAATATGTAAGAACGCAAAACACATTAAAAATATTCACAAAGCATAGCATTAGTTAAAGCAACCACATTGGGACATGACTTGAGGACATAAGATTTTAGGCAAATCTACTTTTGAAATAATTTTTGAACAGTTGAATCAAGACTCATTTCATAATCTTTCTCACATCATCTCATTTCATTGGCACCTCTAGCCACAAGTATAGCTTTCATTCTTGGCACGGTGGTCACACTTTATATCTTCAACTCACTTCTTTCAGTTTCGAGCATCTTTATAGATTATGAACAATAAAACATTTCCAATCAAGACTTTAGGTACACATATGATTAATTAAGAGTCTTAAGCATATTGAGTTTTCCTCTCACAATTTGGCATACTAGATTTCATTTGGAACACGACTCAAAGACATAACATATATCATTCTTGGACACATTCCCGAAGGATAACATAATGTGATAGGAGTAATTGGAACACATTTTGAATACATACATCTTTCGACACTTTGCTTACTCGTGATAATCGAATTTATTAGGAACAACTCGGAACATCGGAATTAGGAACTTGAGCCAACAATTCTTGAAACTTACAGGAACATCATGGAATTCATTTGTAAAACAGTAGTTTAGCTAACATACCTTGCTTGAGCTTTCCTTAAGTTACAACAACGTTCCAAAAATCCTAGCAATCCCAATCTATTTTGAGACATAACAGAATTATACATAAATTAGGAATATATTCATGGTTTCAGCTTATTTGACCATTTTATCAAACACTAGGTGTGCAAATTTGACCACAAGGTTCTTCTATAAGATTTGTTTCACTCCACAACCCAATCTTTACCCATTTGAGTTCAACAATCTTCCCACAAACCTAATTGGTACATGCATGTATACATAATACTCTCACACCCAAGAATCATACTCTCAATCACCCATCGTTTACCCCAAACTCGAAATTGAAGACTAGGGTTAGAATCTTACCACTTGAGTGAAGATCTAGTGAGATGTCCTTGTTGGATTTCAAAGCGTTAACAAGATCTTTATGAACAAAGCACTTGGGCTTCTTCCTCTCTCTAGAAAACTCTCACTTCTCTCTAAAAATATCATAATGTTTCCTTTAAAATGAGCCCCAAATGCTATTTATCAAAACGGGGTCGGGTTATAAAAATTGGAAAATGGACCCTCCGAACTCAGGTCTGCGGTCGCAGAATGGGCCGCATAACAGGTATATGGTCCGCACAATGGACCGCAAAACTGATGCCCAGAACTGGGCTGCACTGTTCATGTCTGCGACCATTCTGCGGTCCGCAGACCACTTTTTGCGGTTCGCATAATGATTTTGCGGTCGCGGAATTGACCGCAAAATCATATTTGCCAGCCTGTGGGAATTTGGTCATAACTTCTTGTAGGAGTGTCCAAATGACAAACGGTTTGAAGCGTTAGAAACTAGAGTCAAAGATATGCTCGTCCAACATTTGGTCATGTGCGTACTCATTTGGAACTTTAGTCTATCATGTAATTTCCAACTTGACTTAGACATAGGGCTCTCCTTAGACCCTATATCACTTATAATATGCCTCGTACACTTATTATCTTATCCAATCGATATCCATTATATTAATAGTCCTCGTCTGCACACAAAATAATATAATTAGCCCACATCAACTTTCTTAATAGCGCTTAAGTACTTCGAAATTTTCCGGGGTGCTACATTCTCCCCCACTTAAGAACATTCGTCCTCGAATATTTTACAAGTCACTTCTAAGAATAGATTTACCATCCTTTTACCTCCAACCATTATACATAGGCACTTATGACTACATGGGTCTTATACTTCCTTTCCAAAATCTCAACTTACTTATGGCTCTTAACATTTGGCTATATTCACAAATCCTTAAAAATTTCGGCAGAGTTTTCTCTGTAACTGGGCCTATCTACCTATTAGAGAATCACTAAAATAAAACTATCAACACATCCACAACTCAACAAATCATCACAATGTATATCAACAGCACTAATCTCATCATTACAGACATTATATTTTCAAGAGTGATATCTGGACATGAGCTGCACATATTTAAATCAGAACGCATAGGAAGTACCTTTCAAATCACAACCACTTTCTATACAACCAAGCGAAAATATCTTCATTCCACTACACTTTCATCCTTCAAGGTGACTTTCTCGACTCACAGAATTCGCCATAACACATTAACAGAGGCAATCTCAACTCCCAAACTTATCTAACAAGGATGAAAAATAGATGCCCCTCATAAGCCGATTATCCATTAACTTAATCTTCGCTAGCTTCCATCGGAATGATAGACAAAGGATTTCCAACTACCTTCTTAGACATAGACACATGAAATACCGAATACATGGAGGACAATGATGGGGAAACATCATACTCATAGTTCGGCATATTTCCTTTAAGATTTCATGATGCCTAATGCGACTACACATACTTTACCTTCATTAACAATTCACTCAATATATTCATAGAGAAAATTGTGAGAATAACCTTTTCACTTTCTTCAACTCTAAATCCCTACGCCCAATACCCAAACTAAAACTTTGGCGACTTCCAACAATTACTCTAAGATGTGCTAGCTTGAATATGTCCATAAAACTTCCTACCCAATATATTTGATCATGGGATGATGCTTCTTCTTTGACATGTTTGAACCTTCAACCCCCATAGGTTGCTATAAATAGGAACAACGAGGTTCGAGATTGGGCTAGAATTATTTTCAAGAATCCATCAATGTGCTGAGCAGGCCATTTCAAGAGGTTATATCCTAAGAGACATGAGGATACTATCAATAGTTCTAACATGGTTAATCATTGTGATGACATCATTGATTCGATAAATGAGGCATAGAGTTACCTAGTAGGCATTGATAATGTAGGGACTATATTCATGATTATGAGATTTAAAAGAAATGTGTCATTTTAAACATATGACATATGGGAGGCACGATCGGGAGGATAAAGACATTAGCTTCAGTCATTCTTGGAAGACTAGGAGTCATGAAAAGGACAGCAACAATTGTTTCATTCCATATGTGCCTTGTTCGGAAAAAGTAGGACTCAAAGAGAAATAGCCAAGTACGTGACACCAGTAGCCTCTTGGAATGTAGGGAAAATCAGTTTAATTCGTAATGAGAATATCCAAGCACCCTGAATGTGATATGGGTTTCAAAATACATGAAATTTCATTATACTCTTAACGGTAACTAGCACAAGGGATCTATGCCTCAAGCCCATGAGGATGAAAAAGAAGTTGAACACTTGTGAGTTTATTATCATTTTGATAGCTTAACCCTTGACAATAGTTGATCATATATGAGAGGACTAGAGATAAAACAAATTTGTCTTTCAAATCAATATGCTCATAATATGTGCTAGAATTTAAACATCCACTTAAGGTCGGGAGGGGAAAGTCGCGGTAAGGCTGCTTAACTTTCAATCACACACAAGCGGAACCCTTTAGCTAGGACATCTTAATATAGGGGTGAAATCATGTATTGGTTATAGAGAATGAATACTCTGCTATGAGCTAGACATGTTTCTTCCATAATAACTCTCCAGTTGCAATACCAGGCCACTTCATGGGCATCTACAATAATAGGAGAAAAGTGAGTTACTCACTGAGACATGATCTATATGGACATGAAAGTCATACTGAGATGGGTGAACAAAAAGATCTTCCTGTGACGAATTTGTGAAAATCTCAAATTTCCCAGAAAATTTATGCGGACAAGTGACCCCTTTCAAATTGACATGTACACATATGATAGGTGCTAAGATATGCTCTCATGTTACTAGACAGTGAAAAGGATTCATGATAATATTCACAAAGGAGTAAAGTGATTGTTCCAACCATAGGAGCCACATACACAGAAGAGAGAGAGTTACTCGAGAAGGATCTCAACACTAGGTTGTCTTACATTAGATTTGATACCACATAGGTAAGCTTTACAACGGTGCATGCATAAGCACAAATGAGCAGATGTTATCCATTTGAATCAAAATGTTCTGTAATAAATTCATCAGGTATAGTCCCTTATTGAGATTTTAGGAAAACAAGTGGGAAGTATTAGCCTAGGGTAATAACTCAATTCATGAAAATACTTATAGAGCTCAATTCCACAAGAGGTTGTAAATAAGAGAATTTTTGATAGAGTGTCTTCATGAATAATGTGTCTCATTCAGAAAGTAAGTACATGCAATATTTTATGATCCAGCGCTTTGGTTAAGACCATATTTATGTAGGCCCTTTCAATATGGATGTACATATATACAACAAGGAAAATAATGGTGTTCATAATGATATACTAAGGAGTGACTTACTTGGTAATTTTAGATTGACAGGGCAGTACCTTAATTGATGCCCCTCTACTCCACATCCAAAACATACATTAGTACCATAGTGTCATACCCTCGAATGACATCTCATACACTTCACACAACGAGGATGGGGTCCGCTAATCTAACTCGCCCTACTAACCTGATATTTACCCTCTTTGCATACATCATAAGCATCCCCCTACTAATCTATGTACCGGTTTGCTGTGTGGGCCTTTGGAATTGCCCAAGCCTGCCACCCCTAACATGTTCCTGAGCATACTCACAACACGACACCAAATGTTTCCGCCCGCATATCGGGCAGACCAGGATGGGTGTATCCAACCTAAGGGCATTTGTTATTCTTGTGCCCCCTCTTTCTACAACCATAACATATTTCAAGAATCATCCAACATAAACCCGAGTGGCTATTATTTCATATCAAACATTCTAGCTTATTGTTGCCAATAATCCTCTTTTATTTCTTAGGTGCCCTCACCGCATGATCTGGTGGTGTAGTGACATTAATAGGAACAAGGACGCCACCCCTAGTAACTGGTTCTTTCATTTCCTCCTTGCTTCCTCGAACCCGTGGGTTACTCGTATGGAAAATGAGACATGACGAGGAATTTAGTTTCCTATCTTGAGCTCTATCGCACGATCTGGAGTATCAAAGAAGTGTGAAATTCCTAAATGTCCATGTAGCCTCCTCATTATAGATGTGGTCCACAACACACCGATAAGAAGGACTCTACTAGACACGGCTCTGAGACATCCTAGGACACTTTAAAACCTTAGGCTCTGATACCAAGTTCGTCACGTCCAAAACTCGGGGAGCGCGACCGGCGCTCAACCGAGTGAACCCGGCCGAGCAAGCCTGTTAGATTTTCTTCTACCCAAACTCATCCATGAATAAAGAGTATATGCACTCCATCAATCAAACACCGAAAAGATTTTATTAACAACTCCCATTTCATTTCCATTAACCGCTTCATTCATAATTTCCAAAAAATTAAAAGTTTATGGATATAATGAAAAACATGTTTGCCAAATAACAATATTTCTAGTTCAATCCCCCATATCAAACACCACCCACAACCTGTCTACGGAGCCCCTAAGTACAACAGAAGAGTAGTATGGAAGTGTCGGCAATAAGACCTCGGCTATACCTCAAAACACAATGTATAACTCGAATGACATTAGGCCCAGAATAGAGTAGGGCTTACCAAAACCTGCTGAATAGAGAGTGACTGCTAACGAGGATCAAAGTTGACCGCTGATGAACCACCTGAATCAAATAAAGATGCCGTGCCCACGATAAAAGGGACATTAGTACATATGGAATAGTACTAGTATGTAAAGCTAATTGTCCTCTTTCAAAATAGAATTCCAATGTAAGAACGGGAAAACCATGGAAACAACATTCAACAATCAATGATATTCAAATGCCAAGTTAAAACATAATAATTTCCAAAACATAAAGATAACACTGTGAAATGATAATGAAAATATGATGATAATATTATTTTTGGTTGGGAGATCTTTAGCACCGATATACCAATGTTCACAATATCACTGTTCATAATACCAATGTTCACAATACCAATACCACCATACTTTTAGCTCGGAGTCTGATCACGACCTGATCGGCTAGGCCGTCTCATCCGAGACATCAACCACAATCACAATTTCAATTACAATTTCCAGCACAATCACCGCTATGTGTGTGGCATGGCATCTGATCCCGACCCAATTGGTTAGGCTATCTCACCACAATACCGTGTGGATCGACATGATCCTTTTCTATCAATCATCCCATCCCAATTAAGGGGAATAATTTTATCACATCAATATTATCCCAAAGAAGGGGAATAATTCTATCACATCAATCTCATCCCAAAGAAGGGGAATAAATCTATCACATCAATCTCATCCCAAATAGGGGAATGATCACAATCCACTCCTACACCGACATGTGTAGTTTCGGGGTTAGGTTATCTCAACCTACCCTTCCACGGTGACTATAGATACTCCCAGAAACATTTTTGATTTGCATACTAAGGAAACAGAGGTACAAATTGCAATTTAACTCATAACCTTTTATATAGTATATAGCTTCATTGGTACTTTTAGCTACTTACAACATCATTATTTCATTGGCTCTCTTGGCCATACATATGATTTATCATTCATGGCACGGTGACCGTATTTCATATTTTACATTTTCACATCTTTCTTTTCATGGATCGTTATCATAAATACCAACATATAAAATATTCTGGGAATCACAACTTTATATTCATTGGTAATGAAGACTTTAAACACAATGGATTTCTTTCCAAGAATTGGAGTAAAATGATTGGCAATCGAAGCACAAGTAAAAATCATAAACGAGTAACACACCATTTATTCTTGAAATAATTTTCCCCAAAAAGGGCAACACATAATTTTCACTCACGAATATGTAAGAACGCAAAATACATTAAAAATATTCACAAAGCATAGCATTAGTTAAAACAGCCACATTGGGACATGACTTGAGGACATAAGATTTTAGGCAAATATACTTTTGAAGTAATTTTGGAACAATTGAATCAAGGCTCATATCATAATCTTTCTCACATCATCTCATTTCATTGGAACCTCTAGCCACAAGTATAGCTTTCATCCTTGGCACGGTGGCCACACTTTATATCTTCAACTCACTTCTTTCATTTTCGAGCATCTTTATAGATTATCAATAACAAGACATTTTCAATCAAGACTTTAGGTACACATGTGAGCAATTAAGAGTCTTAAGCATATCGAGTTTTCCTCTCACAATTTGGCAAACTCGACTCAAAGACATAACATATATCATTCTTGGACACATTCCCAAAGGATAACATAATGTGATAGGAGTAATTGGAACACATTTTGAATACATACATCTTTCGACACTTTGCTTACTCGGGATAATCGAATTTATTAGGAACAACTCGGAACATCGGAATTAGGAACTTGAGCCAACAATTCTTGAAACTTACGGGAACATCATGGAATTCATTTTTAAAAGAGTAGTTTAGCCAACATACCTTGCTTGAGCTTTCCTTAAGTTACTACAACATTCCGAAAATCATAGAAATCCTAATCTATTTTGAGACATAACAGAATTATACACAAATTAGGAAGATATTCATGGTTTCAGCTCATTTGAGCATTTTATCAAACACTAGGTGTGCAAATTTAACCACAAGGTTCTTCTACAAGGTTTTCTTCACTCCACAACCCAATCTTTACCCATTTGAGTTCAACAATCATCCCACAAACCTAATTGGTACATGCATGTATACAATCATACTCCCAATCACCTATCTTTTACCCCAATCTCGAAATTGAAGACTAGGGTTAGAGTCTTACCTCTTGAGTGAAGATCTTGTGAGATTTCCTTGTTGGATTTCAAATCTTGGACAAGATCTTTATGAACAAAGCACTTGGGCTTCTTCCTCTCTCTAGAATACTCTCACTTCTCTCTAAAAATATCAGAATTTTGCCTTCAAAACTAGCCCTAAAGGCTATTCATCAAAATGGGATCGAGTTATAAAAATAGGAAAATGGACCCTACGAACTTAGGTATGCGGTCGCAGAATGGACCTCATAACATGTATACGGTCAGCACAGTGGACCGCAAAACGGATGCCTAGAACTGGGCTGCACTGGTCAGGTATGCGACCATTCTGCGGTCGGCAGATAACTTGTGCGGTTCGCAGAATGATTCTGCAGTCGCAGAATTGACCGCAGAATCACATTCTACCAGCCTGTGGGAATTTGGTCATAACTTCTTGTAGGAGTATCCAAATGACAAACGGTTTAAAGTGTTTGAAACTAGAGTCAAAGATATTTCATGTGATAGGTTTTCCGTCACATACCTCCTTATATATATATGTAGATATGCTCGTCCAAAGTTCTATCTTGTGCGTACTCATTTGGAACTTTAGTCTATCAAGTAATTTCCAACTTGACTTAGACTTAGAGCTCTCCTTAGACCCCACATCACTTGTAATATGCCTAGTACCCTTATTATGATATCCAATTGATATCTATCATATTAATAGTCCTGGTCTGCACACAAAATAATATAATTAACACACAACAATTTTCTTAATAGCGCTTAAGTACTTCAAAATATTTCGGGGGTGCTACACGTTTTTCAAAACAATGCACCTTTCTCCTTATTTCAATAATTCCACTCAAAAGCCAAACCCACCACCCCACACTTCAACTTTTACAAAGTTCATAACAAATTCAATTGTTCATAAGAGGTAAAAGGTTCAAATAGATGGTCAATTCAAACAATTGGGTAAGGCTTGTAATGTGGTTAACAAAGAAATAGGAGTACAGGCTCAAAGGGGTTAACTAAGATACATAACAATTAGGTGGGTATTAGATTATAACTGGCTCAATAGAGAAATGCCTAAATCACTTCCAAGAGTGAACAAAACTACTATTTCGCTTTGCAAACACACAAGGCAAGTTCTAGATATCAAATGCAATGCACCGAATAACGTAAAACCTCACACACACATGGCACATAACTCACTCAAGATTGGATTATCAAGACACTCTAGGCAAAGCAGTTAAGCAAAGTTAAGATCAAACAATTTAAGGTACTTATACAAGAGTCAAAACATGAGCCTAAGCGTCACAACTAAAACACTCACTATTCTCAATGTGTAATAAAGTTAAGAGATATTGCCTTCAATTCAAATCATAGCACAAGGTTTCCTACTCCTAACAAAAATAGAACCAGCACAAAGAAAAACCAAGGGGGAATTAATACACTACCTAACAAAAGAAAATCTTTTTGTCTTTTTCTTTAGACTTTAATCCCTCATGAAACCCGTCGAATAATATCCATCGTCGGGAAAAATCGAAAAAATTTCAAATTCAATTATATTTTTTTCAATTTTCCAACTACTACAACTAACAAAACTAACACATATGCATTCAATATACAATTATTCCCCACACCACACTTTAAGTTATGGCATGAACCCATGACACACAATTAAAAAGCATAATGTAAAGGAAGCTTCCCTGAACATCTAGTCGGGTCAGACTCGAAGTCAGGATCCATTCCTCGCGCCCGAACTAATGCGCACATCCATGCATACAGCTTCTTCTCAGCCTTTTTGGGGTACACCCCACACTTATCTTTCTCGCTTACCGCATCCTTCTCTTTTGAGCTCTTCACTTTCCATTCAACACTAGCTGTTGGTTTTTCCTTTTATGCCCTCTTTTCTACATTCATATCAAACATCACAGTTTCCTCACCCACTCTAAGCATGAGTTTCTCTCATGTATATCTAATATAGCTCTAGCCGTTACTAAGAATGGTCTTCCTAGGATGAGGGGGACCTACTTGTTCTCCTCCATATTCATCATTATAAAGTCTATAGGAAATACAAACTTATCCACCCAAACTAACATATCTTCCACTATCTCCCTCGGGTATTAAGGTCGTTTGGTCTGCCAGCTGCAAAACTATTAGCACCAACCTTATCTCTCCAATCTCCTTCTCTAGTGTCCTGTAAATAGATAGAGGCATTAAATTAATTGAGGTACTAGAATCACACAAAGACTTATCAAAATTTATAGTCCCTAATGAGCAAAGTCTAGTAAAACTCCCCAGATCTCCACACTTTTGTGGGAGTTTATTTTGCAATATAGTACTACAATTCTCTGTAAGCTTGACCACTGAGGTCTCCTCTATTTTCCTTTTCTTTGTCAGGATCTCCTTCATAAATGTGGCATAACCAGTCATTTGTGAGAGCACTTCTGTAAATGGTACGTTTACATGAACCTATTTTAGCACATCCAGAAATCTCTCAAACTGCTTGTCCAGGTATATGTTTGCTCTCATCAGGTTCCTCCCTTCTCGATTTTTCTTCGTTCTTCTTCTTCTCACTTTTCATTGGGCCTTTCTTCTTGTTGTCATCATCACTTTTCAGCTGCTCTCCACTTTCTTTTGCAAGTATCATATCTTTCTGGATAGGGGTGGTATCCTTCAACACTTTCCCATTTCTCAAGGTCACATCATTCACTATTTCTTTGGGATTTCTCTTAGTATCAGCTATGAGATTTCCTGGAATCCTCTCAGACAATAGAGTGGCTAGCTGCCCAACCTGTCTTTCCAAGTTTAGAAAACCATTAAATATTTCTTTGATAGCTGTATAGCTGCACTATGAGTTTTAAGCCTCTCATTAGTTTTCAGAATAAATGCCTTCATGAGATCTTCAATGCCAGACTGAATGGGTTGTTGAGGCTGAAATTGCTTCCTCTGCTGATTTTGGAATGCTGGAGCTCCTTGTCCCTGGGGTCTAGAGTTATTTTTTAGCCATGCATTCTTGGAACCCACAGGCGAACTCCATAAAAAAACAAGGTGCCTATGACCCATTGCATTAAAATTCTAGTTTCCCACAGCATTCACTTCCTCAGTTTAGGCTTGACACTCATGAGTAGGGTGTCCTCTTCTACATTTATCACAAGCTGCGTGAGTCTCACTTTGTATCTCTTTGGCCATAGCATCAAGTTGTACCTGCACAGATGTGTTAGCAATAACCTGGTGAACACCAGTTGATCTTCTTTTTTTAGCACTCTCAGAGGGCCACTTATTTTCATCTTCAGATAACTTGCCAAGAATTGTGACTATCTCCACTAGATTCTTCTTCATCAATGGACCCCAGCTGTATTTCTCACTGTTCTATGTGAGGCCGGTGTCAGTCCATCCCAAAAGTCCTGGAGTTGCATCCAGAGTTCAATTCCGCTATATTGACACTTTCTAACATAAACCTCTCCAATGCTTCACAAACCGTTTCATTATCTTTTTGGCAGAAGTTATGGATTTCTCTTCTAAACTTGCCCGTCTTAGTTGAGGAGAAATATTTATCAGGGAATTTTCTTGTCATCTCCTCCCATGTTCTAATTTATCCCATGGGTAAGCTTCAAAGCCACTGATTTGCATCATCTTTAAGAGAAAATGGGAATTCCCTTAGATATATTGCATCTTGTAACACACCATTGTATTGAAAGGTGTTCATAATCTCCTCGAAGTCCATTAGATGTGTGTTTGGATCTTCGTTAGGCTTCCCTCTAAATACACATCAATTCTGAAGGGTTTGAAGCAACCCTTGATTTAACTCAAAATTGTTTAATGCAATTGGAGGTGGTCTAACACTTGATAAACCTTGATTGTAGACCAGTATAATATAATCTCCAAGTGGTCTCCCAGGCATGTGAGCTATATTTCCGAACTGGTGTACACCCAAAGGCTGATTTTGAGCAATAATACGGCCCCTCTCTTCTTTGTAGATAATCTGTGCATCTCTAATAGTTGCTTCTTCAGCATCCCGTGCAACTTATTCTCGTCATTGGGCTGCTTCTCTCGCAGCCAAATCTACATTATCTCACTATTTCCATCCATATCTTCTTTAATTGAGGATTGCACAACCTTTAATACCGTCTCAATGAGATTTCTTTCCTTCCTCAATTGTCCTAGTTGTCTTTCTATCTCTGGCTTGTATGGTAGCACTTCTTTCGCAAAAGCTCGAGTCATGCACCAATCTTAACCGGTAACCTGCGTATAGTCAAAGAACACCAACCGTAAAAAGAGAAAAATAATATAAAAGAAAAAGAAAAATTCTTGAATTAACACTACAAACTATTTCAAACACTGTTGATTGCCAATCGCCGGCAATGGCACCAAAATTGACGAGCTTAAAACACACACTTAAATTATGCTCGCTAGTCAAAGATAGTATAGTATAATATCGCATCCACATGAATTGGAGTTAAATAGTATTTTCTTAGTTTGTAGCTTGATTGCTATCCAAGAGAATCAACAATTTAGATCTATATGATTAATAACTAAAATTAACTAAGAATCTAAAGTTATTGACTAATGACTATCGCAGCAAAGGTACGCAAGGAAGTTATCAGTGGGAGAAAATAGGGGTTTATAGGATAGGTGCAAGATAATTGTTTGGGATCTAACTCTAGATAATTCACTTCTAATATTTAAGTGTCTCTCTCGAATTTACTTAATTATTAGTTCAAATCTTTAGTAAAAACTCCTCTCTTGATTAAGTCTCAACCTCACGAGTTGAACCAATTTAAGCACGTGAAGTTATGCAAGAATGCGTAGTGGATTGGTCTTTAGGAGAACCTCTCTCGATTATTCCCCTAACTAGGTTTAATCAATGATTCAACTAACCTCTTTCGATTACTAAGAAGAATTAATGAACTCTCCCAACAATATAAGGTAAAGATATCATAAGTTATGCCTCTCTCGATTACATGAACAAGTGAATATAGATGCAACAATAAAATCATCCAAAAATGCTTCAATATATAAAACTAGAGTTATAATCCACAAACAATCATCAATACACCTAATCCATCAAACCCTAAAGAGAACTACTCTATAGATATGGAGCAATTCATCACAAATATAATTAAAAGATAGGAAAACATAAATTCGATCCAAACTCGGGTCTTGAATGAGGAAGGAATGATGAAATCCTTTTTTTTTGTTCCTTCCACTCCTCCTTGGCCTCCTTAGGTTTAATGTTTTTCAAAAGTCCAGGAAATAATGTTTTTCTAGGTATTTATACCAAGTAGGGTCGACCCTACACAAAATCACATTCTCATAGCCGAAATAGGAAAATTACTCTGTAAATCTTGCGCAGGCGGGCCGCATGGGGTGACGCGCCATGCAGGGCATTAGTAGGAAAATCTAGAGAGTTGGTTCTGACAGGCAGCAGGAATTTGCACAGTCGCAGCGCCCCATGCCCTGCGGTAGTGAGGTTTTCTCATAGTACGGATTTTTCTTGCATTTTGACGTCCAGACTCTGTCCTCGACCCCTGAACACGATTCCTGCTTATTCCTTTGGGATTTTACTCAAACTTCAAAGCTCCAAATCACTCAAATTCATTCCATAATATCTACATAGCTCGGAATCATTCCTACAAGGCATAAAATATGCAATAAGTGCAAAATACTACCAATTAAAGCTCAAATACAAGTAAAGTGAAGTGAATTAGAGTGTAATAAGCGACTAAAATACGAGATCTTAGCCTACCATCAGTGTTACATGAGTTTATAAAGTATTCAGTCAATTATTAGTGTGAGATGGGGCAATTATAAAGGAAGGGTACTGTGTTCCACGGCTTCAAGCCAAGTGGAGGAGTATGCTATCGACTATCGAATTGCAATGTCATGTGATATATCAGTTTCTGGACTAAGGAATGCTTGTGGAATAGCTATGACTTGAAAAGGATGACGTCCAGGATGCTTTGAGCAAGGGATTGGTTGGATATATGATGTACTATACTTTATGGATATATGAAAATCTTGGAATGACTCAGGTTTGTTATTCGTTAAGAATATGGCATGCAAGGAAAAGGAATCACTTGTTTGCTTCTTTTTATATATTCATGTAGTGGTGGATCTCGGGTTGTTCGATACATACTGACTATGCATTAGAGATTAGAGCAAGGTGAATGACTTTTGAGAAGGCCCCAGTGGGCTCAAAACTCATATGTGGTATTTAAGGATTCTTGAATTTGTGTATGGCTAGGACTTGAGATATATGTTGGATGGTGTCTAGACTTACAGTACTTTTATATCATTATTAACTCTACACGGAAGCATTAGAGAGATGCACAAAATGGATTCGTATTCGCCGAAGATCCCTTCAGAGCGAGCATTTTAGATTGAGTTACTTTTAGATTTGGCAGTCTACGAGACTTGGTTGAATTAGAGGAAATTAGTTCTGATAATTTGATTTTGTGCAAATAGATTCCAAAGAGTTTGCGATGGTTTTTCCACGACTTGCGAGTGATGTACTCTACAGGTATGGAAAGTTCGTTATGTGTTGCGATTTTTGTCCTGTCATGACCCAAATTCCACCTAGTCGTGATGGAACCTAACCTAACCCGCTAGGTAAGCCAAATAACAGTCAACACAATTTTAATGAAAATAGTAAGAAATCGATAAGTGAAATAACTGAATATCCATACAATAACTGAAGGATTGGTAGTACAAATCATGAGTCACTAAGACTTAGATTCACAAAGTTGGTATATCCGGACAAGTGGTAGCTATATCCGGAAAACAGGTACATTTTCGATGCCAGCACCCTTCATCCATAGCATCTCAACTCGAAGATCTAAACGTAAAGTACATAAGTGCAGTTTGAGTATAACCTACCCGTGTAATCAGCAAGTATTATAACTAACCTCGGCAAGGTAACAATGGCAAGAATTATAAATGATGCTCGCTAATCACCTGTACAGTTTATAAATCTAACAAGTACATAACAGTAGTATGATCAAATCATGAGTCACAGATAAAACCACCTTGGTGCACACAATAAATTAACGCACTCTGCTGAGTCAACAATCCATCACATAAAGAAGATATGCAAATAAATCAAGTCATCAACCAAGGAAATTATAAGTGAAGATGAAATGCAATAACCAAATTAGACAATCTGTTGCAGCGTGAAACCCGATCCAAATAGAAATCACATTATGGCTCTAAGGCCCACGTCAGAATTTCATTAATCGAACCAAAACATCGATCAGCTTCCCAAAGCCCACATCAACCACAAACCCGTCAGTTTCTCATAATCCGCGTGTACACCATCAAAAAGAAACATGAGACGGTGACCCTAAGGGGATGGATTCATATCCACACGATGCACGGACAACTCACGTGCTATCATAATTTCCACGGCATGGTCACAAGCTCAATATCACAATCCGCATGGCATGGTCACAGGGTCAATATCACAATCCACTCGGCGAGGTCACACGCTCAATATCACAATCCATCTGATGTGGTCACAGGCTACCGGCCCAATCCATATCACACAAAAAAAGATATAAAATAATACATGTACGTAATCAATGAACATCAAATTTCATACTACTTGAATGGTATAAGTCACATGCTAAAGTGTAGGCATGTACAAAGTGTGCTATTATAGCTCAAATTAGATATTTACATCACAAAAGAAGCAATAATCAGGTCCAATAAGTAGATTAACCCCTATGTAACCTCAAACATGGCTCAAATGGCTCACAGCAGGGGTACAAGTATAAATAACATCACTGCATTAAGCTTAGCAAACAATTCAAGGCATATTATAGCCTAATCACTACCCCGAGCATGAAAAATACCCAAGTGCATGCACATAGGATCAACCCCACACATGTGTGCCACCTATCGCACGTAACTATCATAAATAACTCAGACAACTAGCGCCTCAACCAAGTTTACGTAAGATACTTACCTCAAGCGAGCCAACACAATATTCTAAAAGTGTAATTCGCATGAATCGAACTCCGATCGGCTCGAACTAGCCAAAAGCAACTCGAAAACACCAAATAAAGCCATAGAAAACAAACTTAAATGATAAAGGTCGAATCTTTAATCAAATACTCAACGTAAACCAAAAGGTCAACCCGAGCCCGCACTGCAAAACCCCGACAAAACTCACAAATCCCGATAAACCATTCGAATGTGAGTCCAACAATACTAATTTCACTCAAATTCGACTCCAAATCGATGTTCAAATCTAAAATATTCACTTTCGAAAGGTTTTGACAAAATTCCTCAATTTCCCTTTTAGATTCATAATCAAAATGCCAAAATCGAAGATGGAATCATGTAAAATAATTAAATCCGAGTCAAAAATACTTACCCCAATCAAAATGGTGAAAATCCCCTCCAAAATTGCCCAAATCCGAGCTCCAAATTTAAAAATGTGATAAAAATGACTCAATGTCCAAAAATACAAATTTATACCTCTGCTTCAGGTATACCCTTCGCGATCGCGAAACACAAAATGAATATTACTAAACTAATACACTACAAGTTTGTGGCACAACTAAGTAGGCCTAACGCGATAACGGTATAGACCATGCAAACGCAAAAGTATTACCACCAGCTCCCCTTTGTAATGCAACTGACTTCACGCGAACTCGAAGAACAATCTCCTTCGGTCCAATTTCCTTATCTGCGAACGCGATGGCCCCTATGCAAACGCACTGAACAACCAGCTCAACTGACAAAATACTCATCACAATCGTGTCTCTGCACCCGCGATCGTGAAGCACAACTAGAGCACCAGAAACCAACAACTCATGCAAACTGCAAAATGGTCCGAAATCAATCTGAAGCACACCCGAGCCCCTCGGGACCCCGTCTGAACATACCAACAAGTCCCAAAACATAACACAGACCTACACGAGGCATCAAATCCAACAAAATAATATCAAAACCATGAATCTCACATCTATTAAGCTTAATAAACTATTTCAAATATTTAAATCCAAACTTATGCTGAACACATCTAAACAACTCGGAATCACCTTAAATTTTGCACACAAGTTTAAAATGACATAAATAACCTATTCCAACTCCAAGAATAACAATCTAAACCCGATAACATCGAAGTCAACTCCCAGTCAAACCTATGCACTTGCCAAATCTTCAAATTGCCAACTTTCGCCAATTAGAGCAAAACCCTTCTAGAAATATCAAAATGCAAATCCGGTCATATGCCCAAGTCCAAAATCGCCATTTTGACCTAATGGAACCATTAAAACTCCGATCCAAGGTCAAATACGTAAAAGTCAAACTCGGTCAACTCTTCCAACTTAAAGCTTTCTTGTTGAGAATCATTCTTCCAAATCAATCCCGAACCACTCGAATACCAAATCCAACCATACATGCAAGTCATAATACCTCATATGAAGATACTCATGACCTCAAACCACCAAACTGAATGCAGATGCTTAAAATGATCGGTCGGGTCGTTACATTCTCCCCCGTATAAATATACGTTTGTCCTCGAACATGCCAAGAGTCGCTCCAAAGCCATTAAATAACTATATAAACTCACCATGCACATACCCATGGGCGATCCCACGTCACCCTAATCCATATAAGCCTGAAAACACAACCTAACTGAAGATCCTTACTTCAACCTTAGTCCATAAATCTTGAAACCCAATCTCCAACATCCGGAACTTATTATAATACTCTATTCTCGCATCAAAATAGTGTGCAAGTCTGAACAAGCTGTATCAGGCCATAACCATATTCTAAGATATTTCCACATAATAAACCGCATAAATCAGATGCCTCTAGCAATAACTTCTAACCACAATAGATGTTCAATAATAAACCCGATACCGGTAACAAGCCTCATATCAAATAAAACCTTGTTCGAAACCGTTGAACACCGCCAATAAAGAAAGAAAAACATAGAAACTCATAACTACCCATCAGATCACCAAGTTGTAGATCTGTCTTGCCCACCAAGAACCATAGCCAAAGTCTGAGCTGACTAATGGCGTTATTCTTTCAAACAGATCATAAATCAAATCCAATAGACTCATTCTAGGTCAACTAACCTCATCTCATCTAATACAAGCTGCTCGATCGACACGCCATACCAACACCACCTCGAGCCACATACTATGCAATATGTGTGCCAAACAAACAACAACTCGAATGTACCCAATAATGGAAAGAGAATCAAATGAGAGAACTATTCTGCAAGCTCAACTGATACCACCACTATGCACAAGGCTATGAATCCATCTCACAAAGGAGAAACAAAATAGCACAAAGGATCATATCCCAACATAACTTCGATGTGATGCATGATCCAATCCATACATTAGTCCACATCGACTATCTCGAGCCATGATTCTCACAATCAACAATTATATGCATATCAACAACAATCATGCGAAGTGCATGACCATAACCATAGAGAAACAGATAGCACAAATAAGAAGACCATAACCAAGGTGCAATCTATCATTTGACACCCAAGAACCATCTAGCTCGAATTTCCCCACGAAGCCCAAACAAAAATGAATAATGTGAAAATAGGAAATAGTGTCGCAATCCATCGCACCATAGGATAGTAACACATGGAGCATATAAAAACAGGAATAAGATCAACTCTAATCGAACGACTCACCCATCGATAAATGTTGTGTTAAGTAACCAAATGTGACCCGATGTATAGTACACATTCTCATTAGGCCTACCAGTGGCCTCCAAATCAATTTTTATCCTACCGAAATTGGTAAATAACCTGCGAAAAGTCCACAATAACCTATCCATAACACATACAATCAGTCATCAAACTCTTAACACTCCTTCACCATTCGCAACCAAGGAACAATTTGCCTTTGAGTACCTTCCTAATCTTCAAATCCCTAGAATACAAGAATATCCATGTCCGATCCCAACTCCACCACTCAAATGACTGACACATTCCCCATACATAATCATCACATGAGAAATACTTCTATAATTCTTTTGTTCCACATAGCAAAATCTGAACATCAGCAGTCGATCAACTAGGCGATTACTATAATACCAGCCAAGCATACGCAAGTCAAAATACAGTGCACCTTCTGAAACGCACACTCATCTTAGGTGATACCAAATAGTTCTATAATTTTTCTAAAGATCCGAAATCGTCCATGTTTTCTAGAACTTATGACATTTCCCTTCAAACGGAACCGCAACCTTGTACATTCAAACCTCAATCCCACATGTTGCACCGCATCTATCATGCCATCATATGAAAACACGAGAACCCCATTATCAATTTGCAATCACAAGTAGGATACATATCCCGTCAACCAGAAACCTTCCATTTGACCTCTAAGAGAAAATCACAACATGCAACATAATCCTCATGCTTGTCCAAACGTGCGTCCCAAGCCGCGGTTGAAACCATCGAGAACTCTTAGAAACACCTTTAGCACATAACCAAACTATCAGAACTGAATCTCTCTAAGTCAACCAAGTCACGCAGATCGCCCAATCCAAGAATATTGCTACAAAACACATGTATAGTTTCAATACACCAAGGAACCGATCACCTTTATTACTATGCTAATCCAAACCGCTACCAAGCTGACCCATTTCTTCGAGTTCCTCTCAGTGTGCCCTCAGGTTAACACTTCTACTTGCCAGTAACACTACGGCCCTTAACCCAGAGCTCACCATAAGAGATCCCAGCATGAAACAACATCGTCTTAAAGCCAATAGGCTGTTGTATTCCCTCATAAGCACCCAATAGTACCGAGACCGAAATGCCAACAATGAAGAGACCTTCTATGAATCTGAAGTTGTTTCTTTAACCTCTCTAATATTGAAATGTATAATCAACAATGATACAAACATACCACAAGTCTCTACGCCATCCAATGCAAATCTCATATCTTAGCTATATCTAAATCCGGGTAATCCTCAAATACCACATATGAATCTTGAACTCATTAGAACCTTCTCAAGAGCCATCCACTCTTCTCCAATCTTCAATGCACCGCCAATATGAGCCGATCGACTTGTGCCCCATTAGCACACAAATACCTAAAGAAGTAACTACATCTTTTAAACAACTGAGTGAATCACATCTCCTTGAACACTATATCCACCACAAATAGAAAAACCCGAATCACTCTATGATTTTCATATATCCATAAAGTGCAATACATCATGCATCTAAAAGTTCCCTTGCACAATTCATGCTCAAAACCAACTCCTCAAGTTACAATTGATCCACAAATAAGCCTCAAACCAAAACTAATAAATCATTTGATCATGCAATCTGATCGTCGATAGTAGACTTCCCCCACTTGGCTCAAAGCCATAGAACATAAACATCTAATAACCCACAATACCCTTTCTCCATGACTGCCATAATCCCACTGTAATTCAGCTAAATACTTCATATGCTTATGTAGCACCAGCCATAGAATACCTTAAATCTTCTGCTAAGTGCATATCCATCCTCATGACAGTCATGCAATCTTCCTCAAGCGATCTGAACTCGAATTGTAGCACCCACACATCCTACTGATAGAAATGAAACTCTTCACAGAAACATCATCGAGAACACACAATCCTCAAAACATCCTACATGAGGTACCCCACAAACATAGCCTCAAATTGGCATCTCTATATGCCCTATCATAGCCACAACCACTACGCAATCACTAAATCCTCCTAAGTCTGAACTCGTTAATAAGACATAAGAATCTACTTCATTTCACATTTGAACAATTGAAAGATTCCTAATATTCTCATAAATCAAGATTATGCAACACATCAAGATAGAAATCGAGCATCCCTCATCCTTTTGCATCCCAAGCAAAATTCTTCCCGTCACATCCAAACCACCTAAGCATAGTCCTCAGTCCCATAACACTCATCATATAGCTATCCAACCACTCACGTAACCATCAATCCCACTCCTAGGGACACTATCGGACATATAATTCCAAATACACATACTCACATAGTTGAAACTACCGAGCCTAAGTTGCAGTCTAAACCTGGCCTCAAGTCCTCCAGACCGGCCTATCTCCTCAACACAAAGAACACATCTCGCACCTCATCCATGACACCATAATTCCTCGATGCATAACTGATATAGAGTGCTCAACATAACATACGAGTGGATGGAAGGTAATCAAAGATATACATTTCAAGCTAAATGAATGTTGCACGATAAAAAAGAAAGATGGGAAATTTCCTAGATGCCATGTAGCCTCTCAAAGATAGGTATGGACGTCATCATACCGATATCCAAGACTCTACTAGACACTTGCTCATGACTCGTAGAACCTATAAACATAGAACTCTGATACTAACTTGTCACGACCCAAAATCCACCTAGTCGTGATGGCACCTAACCCAACCCGCTAGGTAAGACAAATAACAGTCAACACAATTCTAATAAAAATAGTAAGAAATCAATAAGTGAAATAACTGAATATCCATATAATAACCCAAGGATTGGTAGTACAAGTCATGAGCCCCTAAGACTTAGATTTACAAAGTTGGTATGCAAATAAATACAACATCTATTTGTAATGTACATAAAAAGAATTCCAATCTTAAACTACCAAGGACAAGAGGTAGCTATATCCGGAAGGCATGTACATATTCGATGCTAGATCCTGTCATCCACAGTATCTCAACTCCAAGATCTGCATGCAAGGAGCATAAGTGTAGTATAAGTACAACCGACCCATGTACTCAGCAAGTATCATAACTAACTTCGAAGAGGTAATAGTGGCAAGAATTATAAATGATACTTGCTAATAACATGCACTTCTCATAAATCTAACAAGTACATAACAATACTATGATCAAGTCATGAGTCACAGACAAAACCACCTTGGCGCACACAATAAATTAATGTACTCTCCTCAATCAACAATCCAGCATATAAAAACGAAATGCAAATAAATCAAGTAATCAACCAAGGAAATTGCAAGTGAAGGTGAAATACAATAACCAAATCAAAAAATCCATTGCAGCGTTCAACCAAATCCAAATAGAAATCACAGTATGGCTCTAAGTCCCACATCAGAATTTCTATAATCAAACCAAAATATCGATCAGTTTTTGAGTTATTTCTTATTTGGTGCATGGATTGTGTTCTATGCGGCTCTATGTGGAATTTGGCATAGAACGTCAGTCGAGCAGCTTGTATTGGAGGAGATGGGTTATTGGACATGAAATTAGTGCTATCGGATTCGGTTAAGGTATGTTTGGAAGGATAATATCGGTAGTCAACTCATAATTTTGTTATGGTTCTTGTTGGGTGAGGGAACTTCACCAATTGATGACTTGATGGGTGGTTATGAGTTTTTACACATTTCTTTGTTCATTAGAGTGCTATGAAGGTTTGGACTAAGGTTTTATTTGATATGGGGTATATTACCCATACTGGCTTGGTAATGAACAACTATTGTGGTCAGAGATATTGTTGTGGACATATGAGTGATGCATTTATGTGTTTATATCTTGGCAATATATTTATGATTTCCTATATCTTGTTGCGATTGATATAATGTGTATATGCGAGAATCTGATCGTATCAGGACTTTCACATGTTGGAATTTAGTTCCATGGTTAATGGAGTAAGGTTGAAGAAAGAATCTTCAGGCGAGATTGTGCTAATGCGCTTTTATAGATTGTGGTGATGTGGGATCACCCATGGTTATGATTATGGTGAGTTCAACCAATGATTTGCTGGCTTTGGAATGGCTCTCGGCACATTCGAGGACTAACATATGTTTAAGTGGGGGAGAATGTAGTGACCTGACTGGTCGTTTTAAGTATTAGCATTCTATTTGGTAGTTCATAACTTTGAATGGCTTCATATTATTTATTACGGCTTACATGCATGGTTGGTTTGATTATCGGGAGGTCCGAGATTAATTTGGGAGAAGAATTTTTGTTTATAGGGGCTTAAAATTGAAGAGTTAACTAAGGTTTAACTTTTGTGTAAACGGTCTCGGATTTGTATTTTGATGGTTCTGATGGGTTTGTATGGTAATTTTGGACTTAGGCGTTTGTCCGCATGTGGATTTGAAATTTCCTAGGTTGATTTGCCCCCATTTGACAGAATTTGGAAATTTGAAGGTTAGAAAGGTTCATAGGTTTGACCATGAGTTGAATTTTAGGCTATCGGATCTGGATTATTATTCTGGGGCTTGGAATAGGTCTTTTTTCATTTGGAACTTATGTGCAATGTTTGGTTTCATTCTGCGTTGATTTGGTAGGTTTCAGACGCATTTGACGAAGTTTGAAGGTTTGAAAGTTAAGAGAATGATCTTGGTCTTCCATTATTGGTTTTGATGTTATTTATGAAGTTTCGAGTTTTTTGATAAGTTTGAATAATATATTTTGACTTGTTAGTATCTTTGGACGGGGTTTCAGGGGCCTCAGGTGTGTTTCGGGGTGGTTTTGGACCATTTTGGAGGTGTTAGACATTGCTGGTTTCTGGTGCCTCATGTGTTCTTCACGCTCGTGAAGGAACCATCGTGTTCGCGTAGTGTATGTTGGATTTGGGTTCCTGACTAGGTGGCTGCGTTCACGGAGCTTGAGTGGCTTGGACTTCGCGTTCGCAGAGAGGGGTCGCGTTCGCAATTGAGAGTTGGAGCTGGTGGATTTGCCTTCGCATTCGCATGGTCCAGGACGGGGTCACAAAGGGGTTAGCATCTAAGGTCATCACGTTCGCGAGGTCAGTGACGCGAATGCGAAGAGCATTTTTTGGTAGTGTTCATCTTTGTGCTTCACGATCACGAAGCATGTTCCGCGATCACGAATGGTACTTCTGGGCAGTACTTTTAAGATCTTATTTTAAACTTTGAGGTCATTTTATCATATTTTGAGATTGGGAACTCGGATTGAGGCGATTATTTAGGCAATTTTCACCACTTGGATGTGGTAAGTATTCTTGACTCGGATTAGATTATTATTCATTATTCCACCTTGATTTTAGCATTTGATGGGTGAATCTAAGAGAGAAAAATTGGTGTTTTTGACAAATCCTTTCTAAAGTGTAAACTGGAGATTTTAACCCCGAATTGTAGTTGGTTTTCGATAAAACATATCTATTTGGACTGGTATTGGAATGGATTTTCGGGATTTATGAGTTTTGTCGGTTTTTGGGGTGCGAGCCTGGGTTGACTTTTTGGTTGACTTTGAGTATTTTATTAAAGATTCGACTTTCATCGTTCGGGTTTGATTCCTAAGCCACTATTTGATGTTATTGAGTTGTTTTTAGCTAGATTCGAGCCGATTAGAACTCGATTTGTGCGAGAAGGTATTTTTATAGTATTGATTTGGCTTGTTTGAGGAAAGTGTCTTGCCTAGCTTTGGTTGATGAAATTTTGCCTACTAATTGTTATTGTTTGCATAATACCGGGTGATGTATATATGAGGTGATGAGTGTATATACATGTGCCATGGGTATTCACGCTTGGGGTAGATCTTAGCTCACTCTATGCTTTAATTGGTTGTATGTTCTACTTGATTAAATGTATTATTTCTTTAATTAACTACGTGGGCACGATAAACCATGATAGAGAAATTTTGAGTCTATTGGTACCGTGTTTGAGCATGATGAGCAAATCATGAGACTTATGCTAGGTTTGCCTTGGAGGTAGATACAAATATGTTATGAACACACATCCGTATGCGTCCTTGTATTATACTTTGATTGGGACGTGTACACTCTATGATACATATGTGATCCTTTGTATGACTACTTGAACTTGGTTGCTATAATTGATTTAGTTGTAGTCATGCCTTATCTGCATTTTTATTTGTTATCATGTCCTTGTGATATTTATTGATGAGTTATGAGGATGTGCCTCTTGATGATAATTTGCTATCTTGCATTGTTGTGATTATGGCACTTGTGGACATATTGAGCGGATTGTTTTATGATGATATTGTGAAACGAGGTTTGCTCCATGGAATTTGTGATGATATTGTGTCACGAGGTCTTTGTCGTGCCATTGCGATGATATTGTGGAACGAGGTCTTTGCCGTGGGAGTGTAATTGGAGTTGTCAGCACGAGGTTCTTGTCGTGCGATTGTGTCTATTGTTATGCGTGTGGGGCAAAATAAGGGTGACATTTTTCTCGGGTTGCCCACGTGGCAAAATAAGGATCGCGATATGTGCATGTGGCGAAATAAGGGTGGCCTTTATTGATAATGCGCATGCGGAGAAATAAGGGTGGCATTGTGGGGATGTTATGTGATGGCCTGGGGGCGAGTTTTATTGATTATGTTTGTGTGGTGATACGAGAGTGGCATTCTTGATTGTGCATATGACTTCATTATGTGTGTCATGCATTTCTTATGGTTTGTTGCGTTGCTTCTAACACACTAATCTATGCCTCTCTTATTATTTGGTGACTAGGTTGTCAAGATGGATTTATATACGTGGAGTTAATATCTTATATTTTATTGAGTTGTTGGTAGCATACCAGATTGATGTGAAGGAAGTTGTCATCATACATCGATGTATTTGATTCTTGAAAGGTTCTCTTGAACGTGCTATTTGGCAATTGATACGGAATCGGATCATGTTGGGCATATGTTTACAATCATGTATGAGTGTTTGAGCACACACATTATATGGTGCATACCTTTTTTGTGAGCGGGGTTGGGTGGAAGTTGTATTTATTGAACATGTCTAATTGATAGAGTTTGTTATTACCTTATCCCAGTTGTGCACCTTTACTATAGATATTTCTTATTCTGCAATTGTCTTTCTGGAATATTTTCTCAGTATTATGCATGTTATTGAGTTGTGCAGGTTCTGCAAAACCTTGTTACTACTTCTCTGAATTAGTAAGACACTTACTAACTACATGGGGTTGGTTGTACTCATACTACAATTTTGCACCTTGCGTGCAGATTCTTGGAGCAAAGCTGTTATAGATGCCGAAGGCATGCATTGAAGTTGTAGTTGCATCTCAGTTTCGAGCTACCATTGAATAGGATCTCATTTTTGTTTATGTAACCTTCAAACATATGTTGTATTTATTTCTTTTACAACCTTTGTAAATCAAAATCATAGATTCTCATGACTTGCACTACCAGTCCTTTGGGTAGTTGTATTGAATTATGTTGAAGTTTTATTAATATATTGATGAATTCTTGTTGTAGTAGTAACTTATACTATTTGGCATACCTAGCGGGTTGGGTTAGGTGCCATCACGACTAGGTGGGGTTTTAGATCGTGACAAGTTGGTATCAGAGCCCTAGGTTCATAGGTTCTACGAGTCATAAGCAAGTGTCTAGTAGAGTCTAGTGGAATGATATGATGACATCTATACTTATCTTCTAGAGGCTACATGACATATATGAAACTTCTCTTCTTTTTTTTCTTATCGTGCGACTTTATTTCAGCTTGGAGATTATATCTTCAATTTCCCTCCATTCACTCATATGTGATATTGCGCACTCTGTTTCAGCTGTGCACCGATGGCTTATGATATTGTGGATGGACTACAAGGGGATATGGATGATTGATTATCGTCGTAGTGTGTTGTCTAGACCTAGTCGCAGATCTATTGGTATACCTTTCAGTTGTTTATATGTGGATGAAGCGAATTATTGTATATTGTTAACGATGCAGACTCGGGAAGATTGATTGAGTGCATAGTGGTTGTTACCATATAGTGTTATATAGAGATGTCAGTTGGAATCTAAGCAGGTAGATTATCTCCTACAAGAAGATTTGAAGTTTTATGATTCGTATAAGGCTTCTATTCAGCGGAATGCATATATTTCAATTTCAGAGGGCTTAAGGAAGTTGACTTGGTTTTCACAAGGATGAGTAATCGTGTCTGCCATCGGACACATCAAAGACACCAAATGGCCTCGACATATACAGTCCTATCCAGCCCAAAGGGATCCCAACTTAATATGTAAATATCATGGCACTCACGGCCATAGAACAGAGGATTGCCGATAATTGAGAGAGGAAGTAGCCCGGTTATTCAACAATGGACATCTATAGGAGTTCCTAAGCGATCGAGCCAAAAACCATTTCAGGAATAGAGATTCTAGTAAGCAGATCGAGTAGGAGGAGCCTTAGCACATCATTAACATGATCATCGGTGGGTTCGATGTCCCTCAAGGGTCGATGTTAAAGCGCACCAAAGTATCCATCACGAGGAAAAAATGGAATCGAAATTACATACCAGGAGGAACCTTGTCTTTCAACGACAAGGACGCTGAAGGCATCGTGCAATCCTACAATGATGCACTGGTAATATCTGTACTCATGAATAAATCTCGAGTTAAGCGTGTGTTAATTGATCTAGGTAGCTCGGCCAATATAATTAATTCGAGGGTCGTGGAACAACTAGGTCTACAAGACCAAATCATGCCTGAAGTCAAAGTTCTGAACGGATTCAACATGGCATGTGAGACCACTAAAGAGGAAATAACATTACCGGTGAACACCACCGGAACCATCCAGGAAACAAAGTTCTATATGATCGAAGGATTCCTGAGGTACAATGCTTTGCTCAGGAGACCATGTATTCACAACATGAGGTCAGTACCCTCGACGCTGCACCAGGTAAAGAAATTCCCGACACCAGAAGGGATTAAAATAATTTATGGGGAACAACTGGCCGCAAAGGAGATGTTCATAGTCGATGAGGTGATCCCGGTATCCGCACTTTCGATATCGAAGGGTCTAAGTCCGGTGGCTAAAGAGGAAACCAAATAGCAATTACAGATACTAGCCTCGATCGAACCGGAGAAGCAGGGGACGAGTGAGGACAATGACTACAGAGTTACCAGGTTTTTCATAGTCCCCAATGATTCCGCCGCCACCAAATCAATGGTCGAAGAACTGAAACAAGTCATATTGATCGAGCGCCTGCCCGATTGTAAGGTATACCTAGACACAGGGTTAAGTCCCGAGCTTAGGGAAAAGGTCATTCAATTCCTTATAGCAAACATATATTGTTTCGCTTGGTCCTTCCTCGTTATGACGGGGATTCCGCCGGAGATAACTACTCATAAGCTGAACCTAGATTCGAAGTTTCACCCGGTCAAATAGAAAAGGAGGCCTCAGTCTGAAGTCAAGCATGCATTCATCAAGGACGAGGTATCTACACTCCTTAAAATAAGGTCCATCTGGGAGGTTAAGTACCCGGATTAGTTAGCAAACGTAGTAGTAGTCCCTAAAAAGGGGAATAAATTAAGAATGTGTGTAGACTATAAAGACTTAAACAAGGCATGCCCTAAGGACTCTTTCCCTCTGCCAAACATCGATCGCATGATTGATGCAACGACCAGTCATGAGATCCTCAATTTTCTCGACGCCTATTCCGAGTACAACCAAATTCGGATGGACTCGGACGACCAGGAAAAAATGTCTTTCATCACTAAATACGGTACCTAGTGCTATAACATAATGTCGTTCAGACTAAAAAATGCCAGTTCCACTTACCAACGCCTAGTAAATCGGATGTTCGAAGAGCAAATAGGAAAATCAATGGAAGTTACATTGACGATAATTTGGTTAAGTCCCTGCAAGCAGAGGACCATTTGAAACATTTACTGGAACCTTCAATATATTGAAGAAATGCATCATGAAGTTAAACCCGGAGAAATGCACATTCGGAGTTGGGTCCGGGAAATTCCTCGGATTCATGGTGTCCAACCAGGGAATCGAAATTAATCCCGATAAAATCAAGGCCATCGAGGACACACCGTTGTGGATAGTGTCAAAGCCGTTCGAAGGTTAACCGGGCGCTAGCTGCTTTGGGTTGATTCATCTCGAAGTCCACCGACAAGAGCCACCGGTTCTTCTCACTGTTGAAGAAGAAGAATAACTTCTCATGGACCCCCCAGTTCTTACAAGCCTTGGAGGGACTCAAGCGGTACCTCTCGAGCCCACATTTGCTTTATACTCCGAATGCAGACGAACATGTGTACCTGTACTTAGCGGTAACTGAGGTAGCGGTAAGTGGAGTCCTGGTTTTGGAAAAGTAAGGTACGCACTTTCCCGTCTATTATGTTAGCAGAACTCTAGGCGGGGCCGAAACTATAACTAGAAACTTTGGCGCTCGCTTTGCTATGCGCCTCTAGGAAGCTAAAACCGCATTTTCAATGCCATCCCATATATGTTATGACTACTTACCCATTGAGAACATAATGCATAAACCCGAGCTCTCGGGATGATTGGCCAAATAGGCCGTGGAAATTAGCAGGTACGATATCGAATATAGACCACAAACCGCCATCAAATCTCAAATTTTGGCGGGTTTCATGGCCGACTTCACACCGGCCCTAATTCCTGATTTTGAGAAGGAGTTATTGTTAAACTCGGGGACCTCTTCCGGAATCTGGACCCTCTTTATGAACGGCGCCTCGAATGCAAAGGGGTTCGGGATTGGCATCATGTTAAAGCCGCCAACAAGTAATGTAGTTAGGCAATCTATCAGAACTATAAAATTGACTAACAACGAGGCCGAGTATGAGGCCATGATTGCAGGTCTTGAACTCGCTAAAAGCTTGGGGGCCGAGGTTATTGAAGCTAAGTTTGATTCCCTCCTCGCAGTGAACCAAGTCAATGGGACATTCGAAGTCAAAGAGGAATGGATGCAAAGATATCTAGATAAGCTACATATGACGTTACATCGGTTCAGGGAATGGACGTTACAATATGTGCCTCGGGATCAAAACAACGAGGCCGATGCTCTTGCTAACTTGGGATCGTTAGTCGATGAAGATGAATTCAACTCAGGGACGGTCTTACAACTCATGAACTCGGTAGTGGAGGAAGGCCATGCCGAGATAAACTCTATGAGCTTAACCTGGGACTGGAGAAACAAATACATAGATTACCTAAAGCCTGAAAAACATCTGTCGGATCCTAAAGAATCGAGAGCTCTGCATATGAAGGCTGCCCAGTTCAGCTTGTTCGAAGACGGTACCCTATTCAGAACAACATTCGATGGCCCACTCGCAATATGTCTAGGATGGGGGGACACCAAGTATGTTTTGAGGGAAGTCCATGAGGGCACCCACGAGAATCATTCGGGCGCTGAGTTGTTGGTTCAGAAGATAATCAGAGCTGGCTACTACTGTATCGACATGGAAAAAGACACAGCAGGTACTTACTGAGTGCGAGTTCTGAGTGTGAGTGCAAAGTGCGAGTGCCGAGTGATGAGTGACTGTGAGGAATGAGTAACTGTGAGGATAGAATGACTGTGAGGAAAGAGTGACTGTAAGATTGGAGTGAATGGGAGGACTGGGTGACTGTTACTCTGAGAGGATGCATTGATTTCATTATTTGCTGCATTTCAGTTGTCATATATCACTATTTTGAAAATTTCGGAAAAAAGTTATTTTCTGTTTCGGTCAAACTTGATATGAAATTTTAGTGAAATCTTAAATGTTGAACTTGAGAGCATGCCTACTCTTTTATATTGGAAAGTATTGTATTTGACTTAGCTGAGAAGCTCGTCACTACTTTCAGTTATTTATTTATTATTGTTACTTACTGAGTTGGTTGTACTCATACTACACCCTACACTTCGTGTGCAGATCGAGGTGATCCCGGATACAGTGGGTGTTGATTCTTTCGCACAGTCAATTTTTCGGAGATTCAGAGATAGCTGCCATATTTCGCAAACCTTATCTCTCCTTCCCTATCCTTTTGTTATTGTATTTGGTCTCAGATTATTATTATAGACCAGATTTTTCCCAGACATATAATGTATAGATGATCATGTACTCAGTGACACTATGTTTTGGGAGTGTGTTTATTTCTAATGTTTGTGGGATTTACTCTTAAACTTAATTATTATGTTTTCAGTATTTAAAAGAAATGGTGGGTTATTGATGTTGTCGGTTTGCCTAGTATCGAGATAGGCGCCATCATGAAGGGTGAGATTTTGGGTCGTGACAGGTTGGTATCAGAGGCTAGGTTACATAGGTCTCACGAGTCATGAGCAGGTTTAGTAGAGTCTTGCGGATCGGTACGGAGACGTCTGTACTTATCTTCGAGAGGCTGCCGAAACCTTGGCAAAATTTCACTTTCTTGTATTCTATCATGTGAACTTGTTGATTCCGGAAAACTAAAATTCTGTTATTCTATTCTCTCACAGATGGTGAGAATATGTACTACCGGATCTGACGGTCAACCACCAGTGCCACCAGTTAGGGCCGCGAGAGGCCGAGACCGTGGTAGAGGTCGGGGCCTAGGTGTCGCTCGAACAGTAGTTGGTGCAGCACCTATAGCACCACCAGTTGCTCCAGCTCAGGAGTAGATTCGGCGGGACCCGCTCAGGCACCAGCTGTGCCTATTGAGATTCAAGGCCTACAGGAGGCTTTGACTCAGATATTGACAGTTTGCACTGGCCTTGATCAGGTGGTTTAGGCTCAGGCCGCACCAGCCACTTCTCAGGCTGGGGGTGGTACTCATACCCCTGTTTCCCCTCCGCACCGGGGGCACTACCAGCCCAGCCGACTGCAGCTGCTCAGGCCCCGGTAGTCCCCGTTATGAAAGATGATGAGCAGAGGAGACTTGAGAGATTTGGGAGTCTTCGACCTCCATCATTTAGCAGTGCTGAGTCAGAGGATGCTCAGGGTTTTCTGGATAAGTGCCAGTGGATGCTTTGGACAGCGGGCATTCTGGAGACCAGTGGAGTCTCGTTCACCACTTTTCAGTTTTCTAGGGCTGCCTTCAGATGGTGGGAGGCCTATGAGAAGTGCAAGCCGGTCGGTGCTGTACCACTTACATGGCAGGAATTCTCCATTCTCGTTTTGGAGAAGTTTATGCCGCAGTCTTATAGAGAGGAGCTACGCAGACAGTTTGAGCAGTTACGTCAGGATGGCATGTCTGTGACGCAGTACGAGATGAGATTTTCTAAGTTAGCTTGTCACGCGGTTTGGTTGGTTCTCACTGATAGGGAAAGAATTAGGAAATTCATTGATGGCCTCACATATCATCTGCGGTTACTTATGACTCGGGAGAGGGTATCTGGTGCTACTTTTGATGAGGTTCTTGACATTGCTTGGCAGATAGAGATGGTCCATAGATAGGAACGTGTAGAGAGGGAGGCCAAAAGTCTTAGTGGTCCAAGTGATTTCAGTGGTGTTACTTCAGGGGCCAGTTTCACCGCGGTAGGGGTCGTCCTTACAGACACACTTAAACGGGTTGTCCAGTTCACCATGGTGCATCATCCAGCCATGGTTCATATAGTTCTCATCAGGGTCAACCATCCCTCGGCGCCCTTCCAACCCAGAGTTCGTCCTGTGCCCCTTCAGTTCAGGGTTCATTTACACCGGGTGCTTCTAACAGTTATTCTGGTTCTCGGGGCCTGATACAGTCCGCGCCACCATCAGTATCAGGGAGCTGCTTTGAATGCGGGGAATTTGAGCATATGTGGAAACAATGTCCTCATCGCTCGGGAGGTCCAATGTAGCAGAGGAGTTAGACTACGACTTCAGCACCAGTTACTTCTCCACCCGCCCAGCCAGCACGAGGTGACGGCCAGTCAGCTAGGGGTCGCCTAAGAGGGGGAGGACGATCAGGTGGCGGTCAGGCCCTATTCTATGCTTTTCCTGCCAAGCCAGATGTTGTTGCCTCAGATGTAGTGATCACAGGTATTGTCTCAGTGTGCCATAGTAAGGCTTCTATATTATTTGACCCTGGTTCTACTTATTCGTATGTGTCATCGTACTTTACTCATTATCTGGATATGCCCCGTGAGTCCTTAGTTTCACCTGTTCATGTATCTACGCCGGTGGGTGATACTATTATTGTGAACCGTGTGTATCGATCATCTGTGGTAACTATTGGGGGACTGGAGACTAGAGTTGATCTTGTATTGCTCAATATGGTTGATTTCAATGTAATTCTGGGTATGGATTGGTTGTCTCCATGTCATGCTATTCTAGACTATCACGTAAAAACCGTGACGTTAACAATGCGGGGGTTGCCAAATGTTGAATGGAGAGGTTCTCTAGATTATGTTCCTAGTAGGGTAATTTCTTATTTGAAAGCCCAACGTATGGTTGGGAAGGGGTGTTTGTCATACTTGGCTTTTGTGAGAGATGTTGATGCAGATACTCCTACTATTGATTCAGTACCGGTAGTGAGAGACTTTCCTAATGTATTTCCCGCAGACCTGCCGGGTATGCCGCCTGACAGGGATATTGATTTTGGTATTGACTTGGTACAAGGCACGCAGCCCGTTTCTATTCCCCCGTATCGTATGGCACCAGATGAGTTAAAGAAATTGAAAGAGCAACTTTAGGAACTTCTTGATAAGGAGTTTATTAGGCCTAGTGTGTCGCCTTGGGGTGCACCGGTTCTGTTTGTGAAAAAGAAAGATGGTATTATGCGGATGTGTATCGATTACAGGCAGTTGAATAAAGTTACAATCAAGAATAAGTATCCTTTGCCGCGTATTGATAATTTATTTGACCAACTTTACGGAGCGAGGGTATTCTCCAAAATTGATTTGAGATCTGGGTACCTCTAGTTGAAAATTCAGGATTTGTATATTCTAAATACGCATTCTAGACTCGTTATGGTCACTATGAATTTCTTATGATGTCATTTGGGCTAACAAATGCCCCAGCAGCATTCATGCACTTAATGAATAGTGTATTCCAACCATATCTTGACTCATTTATCATAGTATTTATTGATGATATCTCGGTGTACTCACGTAGCCAGGAGGAGCATGCACGACACTTGAGTATTATACTACAGAGACTAAGAGAGGAGAAACTTTATGCCAAATTCTCTAAGTGTGAGTTCTAGCTTAGTTCAGTAGCATATTTGGGACACATAGTGTCCAGTGAAGGGATTAAGGTGGATCCAAAGAAAATAGAGGCAGTTCAGAGTTGGCCCGGGCCATCTTCAGTTGCTGAGATTCAGAGTTTTCTCGGCTGGGTCGGTTATTATCATCATTTCGTGGAGGGTTTCTCATCTATTGCATCGCCTATGACTAAATTGACCCAGAAAGGTGCTCCGTTCGGGTGGTCGGATGAATTTGAAGAGAGCTTTCAGAAGCTCAAGATAGCTTTGACTACAGCTCCAGTATTGGTATTGCTTATGGGTTCAAGGTCATACTTTTTTTTGTGATGTGTCATGTATTGGTCTCGGCGCAGTGCTTATGCAAAATGGTAGGGTGATTGCCTATGCATCCAGACAGTTAAAGGTACATGAGAATAATTATGCGGTCTACGACCTCGAGTTAGCAGCTATTGATCATGCCTTGAAAATTTGGTGGCATTATTTGTACGGGGTACATTGTGAGATTTACACTGATCATCGGAGTCTACATCATTTGTTTAAACAGAATGATCTTAATTTGCGGCAGTAAAAATGGTTGGAGTTGCTTAAGGATTATGATATCATAATTCTCTATCATCCTGGAAAGGCCAATATGGTGGTCGATGCCTTGAGTCGTAAAGCAGAGAGTTTGGACAGCTTAGCATATTTACTGGTAGCAGAGAGGCCTTAGCTTTGGATGTTCAGGCCTTGGCTAACCAGTTTGTTAGATTGGATGTTTCGAAGCCGAGTCGAGTTTTGGCTTATGTGGTTTCTCGGTCTTCTTTATATGATCGCATTAGGGAGCGCCAGTATGATGATCCCCATCTGCTTGTCCTTAAGGACACGGTTTAGCACTGTGATGCCAAAGAGGTCACTATTGGAGATGATAGTGTATTACGGACGCAGGGCACACTATGTGTGCCTAATGTAGATGGTTTGCATGAGTTGATTCTCCAGGAAGCTCATAGTTTGCGATACTCTATTCATCTGGGTGCCGCAAAGATGTATCAGGATTTGAGGCAGCAGTATTGGTGGAGGCGAATGAAGAAAGATATAGTTGGGTTTGTAGCTCGGTGTTTAAATTGTCAACAAGTAAAGTACGAGCATCAGAGACCGGGAGGATTACTTCAGAGACTTGAAATTCCGGAGTGGAATGGGAGTGTATTACCATGGACTTTGTAGTTGGGCTTCCACAGACATTGAGGAAGTTTGATGCGGTTTGGGTGATTGTAGATCGGTTGACCAAATCCACGCATTTTATTCCAGTTGGTACTAATTATTCTTCGAAGCAATTGACTAAGGTTTATATCCACGAGATTATTCGCTTACACGGTGTGCCGATGTCCATCATTTCAGTTCGGGACACGCAGTTTACATCACAGTTTTGGAGAGCAATGCAGCGAGAATTGGGCACACAGGTTCAGTTGAGTACAACATTTCACCCTCAGATAGACGGGAAGTCCGAGCACACTTTCCAGATATTGGAGGATATGCTACGTGCTTGTGTCATTGATTTTGGAGGTTCTTGGGATAAATTTCTGCCACTTGCGGAGTTTGCTTACAATAACAACTACCAGTCGAGTATTCAGATGGATCTGTATGAGGCATTATATGGGAGACAGTGTCGATCTCCGGTTGGTTGGTTTGAGCCGGGTGAGGCTAGGCTATTGGGTACTGACTTGGTTCTGGATGCTTTGGAGAAGGTTAAAGTGATTTAGGAGCGGCTTCGCACGGCGCAGTCTAGACAGGAGATTATGCCGACAGGAAGGTCCGTGATGTTGCTTACATGGTTGGGGAGAAGGTTCTGCTCAAAATTTCACCAATGAAGGGTGTGTTGAGGTTCAGGAAGAAGGGCAAGTTGAGCCCTCGGTATATTGGGCCTTTTGAGATACTTAAGAAAATTGGAGAAGTAGCTTATGAACTTGCTTTGCCACCCAGTCTATCAGGTGTTCATCCAGTGTTCCATGTATCCATGCTCCGAAAGTATATCGGGGATCCGTCTCATATTTTGGATTTCAGTACAGTGCAGCTGGACGGTAATTTGACTTATGATGTGGAGCCGGTGGCTATTTTAAACCTGGAGGTTTGAAAGTTGAGATCAAAGGACATAGCTTCAGTGAAGGTGCAGTGGAGAGGCCAGCCAGTCGGAGAAGCTACTTGGGAGATTGAGCAAGAGAAGCGGAGCAAATATCCACACCTATTTGAGACTCCAGGTATGATTCTAAGCCCGTTAGAGGATGAACGTTTGTTTAAGAGGGGAAAATGTAATGACTCGGTCGGTCATTTTGACTATTGCAATCTCGTTCCCCCATTTACTGCTCAAATTATGATTTACGGTTGTTATTTGGCTTGTCGGGTTAATTGGTTCGAATCCGGTGAGGTTTTGGAATGATTTGGAACACTTAGTTCCAAGGTTTAGAATTTAAGTTGAAAAGGTTGACCGGATGTTGACTATGTGTAACGACCCCGGAGAAATTTTGCTAAGAAAATTAAGGTTTTGTAGTGCCGAGGTAGATCAATTAGTACAAAGATTATAGAAGCTCGCTGCGGCTCGGACGTTTTGGGTTAAACAATGCACCGATGTTTAAAGGAAATTTTTGCCGAAAAAGGGTCATTTCTGCGACCACTATGCGGTCGCAGAATCACTCTGCGGACTGCATAATGGTCGCAGAGTGGATCAGGAGAGGGGCAAGATTTTAGGAAAATATGCGGATCGGGTTCCGAGACATGGGTTCCACGAGCAAATTTTGAGTGAATTTTAGATTTTTATTGGAAAAATAGTATTTCCTTATGGAATTAATTACAATAATTGGTATTGATTGAATTGAATTAATTGTGGCTAGATACGAGGCTTTCGGAGACCAAGGGGCAAGGGCATAGCGAAATAAAGAATTACATGATTTGAGGTAAGTAACAGTTCTAAATTTGGTCCTGAGGGTATGAAACCCCAGATTCTATGTTATGTGATTTGTTTTGAGGTAACGCATATGCTAGGTGACGGGCGTGTGGGCGTGCACCGTAGGAATGGCGACTTGGTGAAATTACATGGAACTATCTAGTTGAATAATCTGTTAATATCCGTACATTCTCTACGTGTTAGAGAAAAATTGAGCTGAGACTCGTATTGAAAATCATGCTTAGGCATATGCTGTTATTATTGGTACCCACTTGGGTCATTTCTGTGGTTGAATTTTATGATTCAAATTGTAATTTCACACTCAGTCATGTTCATTCATTTCATATCATATCTCTGTCTCTGTTTCTATTTATTGATGCATCATATTATCATTTTGGGATTATTTTCATGACATCTTGAGACCGAGAGACTGGAGAGGTTGATGACTGAGTGAGGCCGAGGGCCTAATTGTGAGGATATATATGGGATCGGGCTGCACGCCACAGCATGTTTCATTACTATATGCCATGATTGGCTTGTTATAGCGCTTGGGCTGAAGGAGCCCCTCCAGAGTCTGTAGACACCCCAGTGAGTGCAGGTACCTACTGAGTGCGAGTGCCGAGTGCGAGTGCGAGTGCAGAGTGCGAGTGCGAGTGCCAAGTGTCGAGTGCGAGTGCCGAGTGATCAGTGACTGTGAGCAATAAGTGACTGTGAGGAAAGAGTGACTGTGAGGAAAGAGTGACTGTGAGGTTGGAGTGAATGGAAAGACTGAGTGACTGTTACTCTGAGAGGATGCATTGATTTCATTATTTGCTGCATTTCAGCTGTCATATATCACTATTTTTGAAATTTCAAAAAACAATTATTTTCTGTTTCGGTCAAACTTGATATGAAATTTCAGTGAAATCTTAAATGTTGAACTTGAGAGCATGCCTACTCTTTTATATTGGAAAGTATTGTATTTGACTTAGCTGAGAAGCTCGTCACTACTTTCAGTTCTTTATTTATTATTGTTACTTATTGAGTTGGTTGTACTCATATTACACCCTGCACTGCATGTGCAGATCCAGGTGATCCCGAATACAATGGGTGTTGATTCTTTCGCACAGTTTATTTTTCGGAGATTCAGAGGTAGCTGCCAAGTTTTGCAGACCTTGTCTCTCCTTCCCTATCCCTTTGTTATTGTATTTGGTCTCAGATTATTATTATAGACCAGATTTTTCCCAGACTTGTAATGTATAGATGCTCATGTACTCAGTGACGCCAGGCTTTGGGAGTGTGTTTATTTATAATGTTTGTGGGATTTATTCTTAAACTTAATTATTATGTTTTCAGTATTTAAAAGAAATGGTGGGTTATTGATGTTATCGGCTTGCCTAGTATCGAGATAGGCACCATCACGACGGGTGAGATTTTGGGTCGTGACAAGTACGAACCTGGAACTGCTAAAGGAAAGGCGCGACGCCGCCCTCATCCGGTTGCCCGCCCAAAAATAACGGATCGAAAGATATTACAATCGGAGAGACAACCTTCGACACTTCAATATCGAGGACTTGGTGTTAATAAAGGTGACACTAAACACCTGAAACCCGAACGAAGGGAAGCTAGGGCCTAATTGAGAAGGTCCATATCGAATTATAGAAATCACTAGAAAAAGATCGTACAAACTCGAAATGGTGAACGATGAGCGGCTACTGAATAACTGGAACATAACCCACTTAAAACGATACTACTGCAAAGGCACGATCTTGTTTATTACCTTTCTTTATATATATTATGGGTGGGACTAACACTTGCACGTAACAACTAAGGAATGATGCAACTATTAGGCCTGAAAGCACGCATTGCACTCTTTTTCCCTTGAACCGGTTTTGTCCCAAATGAATTTTTCGGCAAGGTTTTTCACTAGGCAACAGTGGATCGTGCTAACTTAGAATTGAAGGCCAACTATGAATCGGAGTCAAGGTTTGCATCAACAGTGTCCGAGCTCTCTCTAAGATCGGCCCCGAATACTGGGAGCCATCTACTTCATCGATCGAAGTTGGGCCTCTGCCAAGGCCAACTGCTCCCAGGCGGAATCCTTTTCCGAAGCCAATCGGTCCATCTTACCCTTCCACTCATCGGCCATGGCCTTGAATTCATCCATCTCAGTATGGAGCTGATCAACCCGATCAACCTTCTGCTGGACTTGTGGATTTTGACTGTTAGACACCGTGCCTAGCTCATCACCACTAACTTCAATGATTTTTACCTGTTCCAACAGGCCGGCGTGCTCCTTCTGAGGCGCGTCCAACTCGGCTCGGAGGCTCTTGACTTCTCCTTCATGGAGCTCAGTGAGAAGCTTATATATGCCTCTATTCTCAATAAGCTCTTTGACTTCGGCCTTGAGTTGGCTCAGCTCATCCCGGTACAGGATGAAGGTCTCATGGTGGAGCACCGAGGCCTACAAATACGAGAAACAATATTAGAATTATCATAAAGTAGTTCAAATATTAGAAAGGATATTATAATCATCAAGAATTATCGAGAATTACCCGTTTAGTGCATGTTGTTCTTCATTAAACAGGCATGACGCTTCTACTTCATTTATTTTGGCTCGGTCTTCTTTAGTTACCAGACACCAGAGGTAACTGGCTATCCCTACGGGGGCAAAAAGGATTTGGGCATCTCGAGAAGGGTGATAACGACAGTCCGCTTCCGACCAGAATTCGTGCTCGAAGCGGGAAACCGATTGGTTAATCTTGGGCTTGAGCTCGATCCGCCAACAGCTGAAGGTAGAACTTTCTTCGGCACCTCTAAGTCACTCAACCCGGTAAAATCCTCCGGGGTAGATGAGTCTATATCGTCAAAAATGCCTCAGAAGGGATCATCCGCTCCACGGACCTCCTCAAAGGTTCTCTCCTTCGTCGTTCGGACTTTATCGAATATTGATTCTGTTAACGAAGTCGATCCCGAAATATCTATAATGCCGGGAGGGGCAGGTCCGGCATCTCATGAGTCCTCATCCCTTACCTCGACATCAGCCTCGCGAACTTGAGGGGGATTAGCTTGAGTCATTTCCCTCTCAGTTGCCACCAATTCCTCGGGGATAGATGGCTCATGGGCCATGAAGATGTCATCCTCCTCGGGCTCGTCTCTGAGCCGGAGGAGTGATTCCGAGTCAAGCACTCAGGAACTGGAGGTTTCTTTTGGCTTACGAACCAGACTCCTTTTCGTTTTCTTTTTCTCCGAGCTCGGTGAACTCGGAACCCTTTTTACTTTCTTCTCCCCTGCTGTGGCCCCGGGCTGTCCCGAAGCAGAAGAATCGGCAGGTAACTCCTCATCCCCAACCGAGGGCCTAGGCTCGACGGTCTTAGGCAAACCTGCAAAATAGAAGTAAAGAAACAATAATAAGAACGTGATGAGAAGGAGCCTAACACAACATACTCGGGAAAGAAATCTTATGAATTTTAGTTATAACTCCGTATTTTTAGTACATTACTTACCTTACATTTTAGGTATTTTAATGCGAAACTATTCTATATTTGTGCTTAATTGAGTTTATTTTATGTGTAGGTATATTGGAGATGAAATTGGAGCAAAGTAAATATTGAATGTGTAATTCATGCTCTAAAATAATATTATAGTTGAGCAAATTAAAGGAAGACAAAAGAAGTTATTGCAAAGAATTGAAAGAAGGAGCATAATGAGAAACGTTAAATGGAAAAGTTAGGCAGCAACAGCAAATTGAATCGAAGAAAGAGTCAGGCTACGCGAGCTATTTTGCTCGCTATAGAGCACGCGAGACGAGCTATCTTTCTAGCGTTTGAGCGTGCACCGCACAGTGTACAGCGAGGTGAAGCTCGCATTTTGCCTCGTGAGGCGAGGCCTGTAGCGAGAGTGTTCAAGAATTTTAAAGCCTATTTTGTCTCTTTTTTTATTTTGGACTTGGTTATTTCGTCTAGGTCTTTTCCCTACATATATAAATAGTCATTAAATACCATTTTTAGAGGAGTTTTGCGATCAGAGGCAAGAACATCACGTGGAACAACTTTTGGAGGAGAAAATCATAGAGTTCTTCATTCCTTTATATTTTCTTTGTTATTTGTTTATGCAAAATACTTGAAAAATTATTACTACGAACATGAGTGGCTAAGCACTCTAGTTTCTAGGGTTGTAGTTGACATGATTATTAATGTTTATTAATTACATCTTCGTTAATTCAGATTATCATCTTGTGGTTGTTTCTTTAATTCTAGTTTTCACTTGTGAATTGTTGTAGCTACCAATTCACCCTACTATCTATGCTATACTTGGGAAAGCCGTGTATAGATTATAGTAGAATTAGAGAGAGCTATTTTCTGAATCTGTGGCTCGGGGGAAGATTTCACGATTAGGATAGGAATATACTTAATAGTCTTGCTTAATTGAATACCGTATTATATTCGTTCATGATAGACTCAATACTATAGGAATATAGGATTGATATATTGTGGGAAGGCGAGTAGTATTGAGGGAACATGCTATTCATATAAACGATCTGGTTAATTAGCAACCATAGATAATTTGGATTAACGAGTGTAATTATTGAATTTAATAGGATTGATAAACCAACCACAACCCTGGAATTTTTATCTCATCTGAAGTAAAATCTCATCATACACATTTGCATTCTTGATAAATTAGTTGTTATTTGTTTAATTTCCTCAATAGTAGATTAGTAGAAAAATACCACTTTTGATTATTTCGGACAATTAACTAATTTTAGTTTGCTTATCTAACGATTGATCTAAGTCTCTCTGGGTTCGACATCCGACTTTCGAGTCACTTTATTACTTGACGGCCACGTATACTTGCGTGTACTTGGGGAACCAACATCTTACGATGGGAACAGGCCTCCCAATGACCCTTCGAGAGTTTGCGCCACGAGCGCTCGGAGTAGGACATCTGTGAGACAATGCGTTCGACCCACTCCTTGAGTCAAGGGATAACATTTGGGACTTGAGCCACAGCTGCACAACCACGAATACCAATAAGAAAAAGAGAGATGAACACGAAATCAACATTTGAGGGATAGTTTTACTAACGTGATACATTTCACTTCTCGAGAAATAGTCTAAATTCGGCCGGGATCAAATCCGAGGTCCTCACCCGGACAAAACGGCCTTGCCATCCTCGATCTCGGTCCTCATCGATACTCGAAAATGGGGCTTTGCTGGGCCGGTGTACAAGCTTTATCAGTCCCCCCTCCCCCCGAAAGATTCGGGGACTATATAAACGGAGCAGATGATCGATGGTGAAGGTGTACGAATCAGTTTTATTCATAAAAAACCGGAGGAGGATCACGTTCCTCTACACTGAAGGGTGAATTTGGCTGAGGCATACGTTATACCTCTTGCAGAAGTCCAAGATGACCGGATCCACCTCCCAAAGTAAAGGGATAAGTGTAAATACTCAGGTATCCCTCGACATGGGTGGTAATGGCCTCTTCGGAGTCGGGGACTACAATATCTTTGTCGGCCCAGTTGCAGTATTTTCGGATCATGGGGAGGTCCTCTTCGGTGATTGAGTAAATGTATCTCGTGGCATCCTTACGCCGACCTTGAACCGAAGAAGGCTTCTCGACCTTGAACTCTTAAGCGATTGAACAACCTTCGGGAATGAAGATCTTCAAGGGAGGTTCAGGAGACGGCTCATCGATAGCCACGTTAGCAGCGGGTCTCCCGAGGTCAACCACATCGGATGTAGTTTTGACAGTCGTTTCGGAAGTAGAAGCAAACTTTTGGGGAATAGATTTTGAGGTTTTTGTCATTGTTATAGGGGAAAGCTTGAAAGAGATAGAGAAAGGTTGAAAGCTGGAAGCTTAGATATGTTGGCTAGAATGGATGATGAGTAAATATTTTAAAGGAATCTCGAATAACGGAGGTAAAAATGCTAGAACGTGAAAAAGAGTAGTGAAATCCTGAGGGTACGAGGGGTAGACGGTTCAATGTAAAATAAAAAATAAATGAAAGAGGGGTAATTTATAGTGGTTACGTGACGCTTCGTCTCCAGGGACAGCCGATCGGCTGCTGACATGCATTTTATGCCACTATTACATGACTAACAAGACGTTTCAGGCTTTTTGTCGTTTATGACACGACGTATTGGAGAAGGAATCAAGATGCTCATGTCGTTTCTCTTCAGCTCGCTTTCTAAGAAATGAAGGGACTCTCTGTATACGGGTAAAAACCGGGCTCACGATACACTCTGGCCTCCATTAGCGTAGAACAGGCTCAAAGATGATTGCGAAGAATTGGGATCGAAGTAAAGGTCTCATCAAGTCAGAATCTAGGGACACGTTGTATGCACTCTGAAATAACGGGGTCATGAGTCGAGATTGATCCAAATCCTGGAAGACTTCGGGTAATCGAACATGACCAACAGAAGGCCATAATATCCGTGACCGGCCGAATATCAAGGCGTGAATCTCGGCACATATCGTTGAAGAACTGGTAATCAGTTAAACAGAAGATTTTTTACCTTTTATAGAGTTGTATTTAGAGTAAGATTCCCCAACTATATAAAGGAGGGTCTGATAATTCATGAAAAATATTGTAACACGGATTCCAAAGCAATATAGTACTATTTTCACTGTTATTGTAAGTTTTTTCTCTCGTTTGTGAAAGGTGTCCACTGTGAGCCCGGATGGACGGTGAATGCTTCACTGAGACTGGAATCTTCCTCCTCGCGTGGTTTGAATTTACTGTATCTTTACTTTTCCATATATTCTAACTCAATTTATCGTTTTGTATCAAATTAATCCGCATATCCTTAAAATCACTTACAAATTTAATTGTTATCCGATTTTGAGGGTAAATAAAGATATAATTCAGTGACTATGAGTAGAGTACATGTTACTTGTACATTTCTATATCATTACTCAATTTTCTGCAAGAGAAAGCAGAATGCCTTTCTCCCTCTCCTTAAGTTTCTGTTTAATATATGTAATTTGCTTGTGGATATATTGGAAAAACGTTGTAAAGTGAAAAAGGATTAGGGAGATATGAGTTTTAATTATGAGTGAGAAGGAGAAAAGTAGTTGAGCCTTATAATTCTTGATTTCCTTTTCAATTTTCTTTTGCTTTGATAAGAATTTACCTTTTTCATTTTCGAAATGTGTAAGTACTTAAAGTTTTAGCGAAAATCATATAAACACCAACCTGAGACGTTAAAATACCTAGCAAATAAACAATGTCACGGGAAGAGAAAAACTTTGAAACCATAGAAAAGCACAAAAATAATGTTAAAATGTCTTATAATTAAACAATTATAAAAGAAGAGGAAAGGTTGATCAATTGTATTAATTAAATACTTTTGGGTTTTTTAAAATAAGACAAATAGATAAATATGGAAGGAAAATAATTAAAAAAATAGATAAAGAAGTAATCTGTTTTGAAAGAGCGGTGTCATGTTACCTTTTTTAACACTACTAGATGGGACTAGCTCGTGGTTCCTGTGACGTCCTGAAAATTTATTAAGTTCAAAGAATTTAAAGTGCGCCGACAAGTATGTATATTATTATTCTGCATTGTGATTGGCTATTATCAGTTAATATACCATAAAGAAGGGATACTGTGCGTATAATAAAGTTTGGAAGGGACTTTTGAGTTATTCCTTAAATGTGATTTTTTAAGCATAGTGCATATATGGTATTAGGCATTGCAGATTGTAGTGTGATAAGGAGCCATAATATTGACTTTTAAGGACCATAAAGTTTGGGTCTTAAACGACGGATTTTGGTGATCAACTTTATAAGACAAGTAGTAGAAGAATTGTGTAGAATGATGATTTATCATATGAGAGTTTGATTAGAATTGAAGTATGTGGCAATATTGAATATAAATAATTTAATGAGTCAAAATTCATTTGGTTAGAAACGAAAGGAAAGGAGACATGATCAAATTCTTTTTCTAACTATTTAATAGTTGAGATAATGGGCCATGTTTATAGGAATTTATCGGTAGAAATTCAAAAATAGCCAGAATTATGTGTGGTCATTCAAAAATAGTCACAGTTTCAAAAGTTATCGAAATTTAGCCACTTTTCATGTAAAGATAAATCTGAAAGAAAACACTGTTTAAAATTCGGAAAAATACTCCAGCATAATATACTGAAGTTCCAGCATAAGTATACTGGAACTCCAATATATTATACTGGACCGGTCTCTGTTGCAGCAAAATAGTGGTTATTTTTCAATGACTTGATAAATACTGACTATTTTTGAATGACTAGTTCGAAAACTGACTAGCCCGTGCTATTTTGACGAATTTATTTTAGATAAATAACGGACTTTTGGGGACAATTCTTATTTAGCATCAAGTGGGCTTATTTTAATGGATATATATACCTGCTAATTTTATAAGGGAGGACAATCAAGAAGGGTTTTTTTTAAAAAGTGACGGCTATACGAGGGTCCCTTGGTGCTGATACAACAGCAGAATTACACTACTAAAAATCCGGAAAAAATCGTCCACAAAAAGAATCAAAATCGGTCGGTAATGGTCAATAACCGTCCAAAATGCGACCATTTACGTGTGGTCGGTATTTTGAAGGTCGGAAGAGCATACCGATCAAAGTTGGTCGGAAATTACCGACCGACATTGATCAGTATGCTCTACACGACCATCTGACGATTTAATTGACTTACCGACCAATAATGGTCAGAATATTATTTTAATAATTTAATTTTACCTACCAACGTTGGTCGGTGTTTTAAATTATTAATTTTTCTTACCGATCAATTTTGGTCGGTATTGAAAAATATATATTTTTTATAAATAATTAAAATTTATAAATACCAACCAATGTTGGTCGGTAATCTGGACAGGGTAGCCAATTTACCGACCAAAGTTGGTGGGTAATGTTGAATTTCTGGGAATTCAATGTGCATTAACCGACCAACATTGATCGGTATTTTGCAATTTAATTTTTTTTATATTAGTTACCGACCAAGGTTAGTCAATTTTCTGGGATTAATTTTGGCAGAAAGTGCATGTTTTGGTAGTTACACCACCTGCCAAATAAAAACAGCATACCAATACTCCCAATTCATATCAAATAACCACCAATTCACCACATACAACCCCTAATTCACCACAAATCCAACCAAGCATCCAATTAATACTTTAAAACTATCAAATTAAATTTCAATTAAACATCACAATCCAAAATCAAGCAAAAACTAAGTAATTACAACAAATTCAAAATTGTTCAATCTATTTCAAAACTAGTTCTATTAGTCTAGTTCAAAGTATATCAAAGTATTGGTCAAGGGGTAGTTTCTACAACATCATCACCATCTGATGAACTTTATCTACAAGACGGCATAGGGAACGGTCTTGTAGAGGACGGGAGGAACGATACGTGGAGGGCGGGAGGAATGATCATGGGAGGTCGAGCCTCTGGCGATGAGTCACGAGACCGGGGCAACGGAAAAGCTCCAGTAGCGATAGAAAGTTTTCTCAGGAAACCCGTTTACCTTCCCCCTTTTTGGACCGCTAACAGCCTCTAACCATATTCTTTCAGCATTGTCGTCCGAAGGTTGGGTTGGCTTGCCCGATGCACTAGCTGGCTGACTACAAATGAATTCCCCCACATTACTTTGGTAGCGACACTACATTATTTTAAATTAAATTAGTATTTAAAAATTCTTATAAAATTAAATTATAATACTTAAAGAAAATTGAAACCTTACATGTGCGGTCTCTGCCCCGTCCTCGACCCACCTATCTCCATCCCCCTCTTTCTTCTTCTTTAAAATATGCGTCTTCTTGAATAGCTCATCATGGCTCATTGGACGCCTATACTTCTTTTTTCGAAAATAAATTAATTTAGTTAATAAATAGAATTGATATACTTAGAAAAATAAAATAATTTAAGCAATTACCAATCTTCTTTTTATTGTCCCGATGCTAATAGCACCCGCAGTGTGCAAGGAGCCTCCCTTCTCGAATGAGCGAGCTTTCTTTCCTTGTTCTCTCTACTATAAGAAATCCTTGATTTGCCATTGCCTTAGCAAATTATCCGATAAATGTTGCAGACACAAGTCAAGCCTCTTGTTCTTCTTTCTACCATCCGAGAAATGATCCGCTAATTTCTTGCGGGCTTTATGATGAAAATTTGCAGCCACTTCCTCGCTATAGCGGTCTTCCCATACATAGATTTCTCTGCATTTCAAAAGTTAAATATTAGATAGAAATATCATAATTATAAATTATTAAACTACTTAAAAGAACATTTATATGTTAAACTGATTAAAAATTTGCTCCTTTAGCGAGTATGGGAAATCAGTCCAAGTTGCATAAGGGCCAACATAAAACTTTTTGATCGTATTGGTGATTATCTTCGTAGTGTGCTTACCCGGCCTGAACCTGCAATTTAACAATAAAAATACATGAATATATTAGTAAAGATATTATAAAATAATAAACGCAAAAATAACAAATAACTCTTATCTGTTACCCTCAAGGACTATGTTGATCCTGCCATAGAGATCATAATGCACTACCTCTAGATCATCATCCTCAGTATGTGTATAAAAGGTATGTGTAGATGGTATAGGGGGCTCAGAGCTATGATCTTGCATGCGAAGTCTTAAAATAGATGGAGTCGATGATGAATATGGTTGTGATCCCTGTGACTGCGACATAGATGGTTGCGATCCATGTGGGTGTGATACTGATGGTTGTGACCCGAGTGCTGTGATATGGATGGCTGCAATCCATGTGGTTGTGATATGTAGGGATGCGATCCACGTGGTTGTGATGCAGATGCCTGCGATCCACGTGGCTGTGAGGCAGCTGGACTGTATGTAGGACGTATAGTCCTATGGCCTTGTGATGGAAGACCTAGTGTCTGGATGAAGATGTAGGCCTCTTGATGCTGTGGCAGCTCAGTATAGTCGTATGGTGGAAAATACGACATATGCATCTCTGAAGAGGATGGAAATGAGGGAGTAGTATTATCTCTAGATTCTACCCTCATTCTTTCCTTCCTAGCCTTTTCTCGAACCCGAGAACTAGTAGGGTCATTGTTACCTTGACCCTTGCCTGCCATCTGCATAATATAATACATATTTAGATTGAAACATATAAGAAACTAGTTATAACACTAGAGTGCTTTAAAAAACTAACTTTTTAATTCGTCAACGTATTGTTCCTCGTCCGAGAATTCCTCATCTTCACTTGTTTTAATTTCGTCAGTTGATTATTCGTCCTCATTTTCTATAATTGTTACTTCATTTATATCAACTTCTTCCAATATGCATTCAGGATATTCCAAATCATTTTCTAACTGATCGTCCACTATTTGGTGAACACTGGGTGGGGAATAAAATTTGTGTGAGGGAAATAGAGAAGGAGTGGGGGAAGGGTGTTGTGTGTGTGTTAGGGAGAAGAAAGTGGGGAGTTAGAATATTTTGAGAAGAAAGTAAGAGAAATGAGGGGAAAAGCCCGTATTTGGGATCTGGAATTAGAATTACCGACTGACGTCGGTCGGTAAAGTCGGTCGGTACACTTAAGTGACCGCGCGTTGACTGTGTTTGACAATTAACCGACCAACTTCGGTCGGTTATTTTTTTTAAAAAAACTAATTTTTTTTGTTATTATTTCTTAAAATATTATAAAGTATAAAAAATTATTATAAACTATAAGCATTTATTTTATCCACATATATATTTACTATAAATAATTATAAATTATAAGCATAATCTTTATAAATAATTATAGTAATTAATTACTTTTAATAAATTATAAGCATATATTTTATTCACACATATATATAATTAATCAATCATAATAAAAAAATAAAGGTATACATATGAGACGTTTATTTTATTCGAATTCCACATTTCGTCTTATATATTCATTCGTTTTATAACTAATTACAAATCACATAGATTAATAAATATAGGTCAAGACGTTTTACTTTTGTATTCATCTATCTAAGTTAATTTTCTAAGTTATAATTAAGTATATGAGTAATTTCACATACACACACACACACACACACACACACATTATATTGTAATTGATGATCAGTCACATACATTACTACGTACGAAAACTTTATCAATTGATGAATTCGTAAACCAATATTTTTTTATTTTAAATATGTTTAGTCAATTGTTATATTAACTCGTTTACTTAATGCTAATAATTTCTTACGTTTCTTTAATTTGTGATCCATATATACATGTCAAAGAAGTTTAGTATTTTTGTATATTTCATTCATTCATCACTAATAATGTATGATATAGATTAATCGATATAGGTCGAGACTTTTTGTTTTTAATATTCATCGATATAAGTCGAGAAGTTTTGTTTTTAATAATCATCGATGCATCTAAGTAAGTTATAAGTCGATGAATCAATTTACAAATAGATATATTTGATGATGATCAATTATATATACTAATTAGATTATTTCTTCTTCACAAGTCAATCTCCAAAAGAACCCGACCCTCTGGCCCTAGCACTTCATATTCTTAGAGGCGACTATACCTATATATACACACACACACACACTTTATTGTATTACTTTGACTATATATAGCTTGTTATAGTATATGTTACTGTATTCATTATTTGTATTACAAAATAAAGTGTTAACGAATTATATTTATATTATTTCGATAGTAAATATTAATGTGATTCAAAAGTTTGACCATATTTGACCTATGAATCGACCGAAATTGGTTGCTTATTTTTCAGAAATTACATCTACCAACCAAAGTTGGTCGGTAAAATCTTTCCCTGTAATAACCGACCGACTTTAGTCGGTAAATTCAAGTATAAATTTTATAAAATATTTTAAATAATAATATAATTATTAAAATTTAAATATGTGGGTCCACATTACCGACCGATGTTGGTCGGTAATCAAAAAGTTTCTTTGACTAAGCAAGTCTGACCACCGCGATCAAATGTTTGACAAATATACCGACCAATTTCGGTCGGTATGTAATTTTAAAAAAATATAAAATATTTTTTTGGTAATTTCTGTCCGTTTTGGACAGTGTTTTAGTCGCTTTTGTTGACCGACCAACGTTGGTCGGTATCGCTCGTTCAGATTTTTTCGGATTTCTAGTAGTGTTAGGCCATGTTTTAATCATCTTTTTGGAGAGCAACGTAGCTTCTAATTGCTGCCTCGTTTCGTTCATCTGCAGCGTAATTGGCAATCACCTTTGGAGATTTTAGATCACGAGTATTGGGTGATAAAAGTTGTTAAACCTATTTGTGTAATTGCAAATTAGCTTTCCTCATCCATCGCGTAGTAACTATTTTACAGATCGAGGCCATTGATGGATGTTTGGTTGGTTCTTGGACATCTCAAGGTTGGAAAACTTGCCGGTAGCAAGGTAAGCGAGAATTTAAGTTTTGATGCTTGCTTTTTCAAAATCTGTTTTGAAAGTATGTTTTGTCTGTTTGATTCATATGTTGGGACGAGCGTGCGCTTGGAAGAATCGGTGGTTTTTCCAGCCGCAAATATATATTATTTTATAAAAGCGAAGATTATTTTATAAGTGATTTATGGTATGGTATGGTGTGGCGTAGTCTCGTGCTATGGCGTTGGGGCGTTCGAAATTATTTTTTCGCTCCCGTTATTGATTTGGGGCATTGTGTATGCCTCCGTGATAGATTTGAGGTATTGTTTATGCCTCCGTGATAGATTTGGAGCATTGTGTATGCTGCCGCGGACTCGTTGGTGTGTTTGGTTAATTTCCTACACTGCCGTTTATGACAAGTCATTAGTGTAAATTGTGCTAAGATATATAGTGTTGTTGTTGAATAATTGCTTGGACCTTATAGAGTAATTATATGGTGAAAATATTTTGTGCATATTATTTTTGTGCTCGTTGTTTGTTTGTATTTTCTAATACTTGTTTCAGAAGTATTCAGAGTAGCGGGTCGAGGATCTTACTGGGTTATATTTATGTATAACTCACCCCTTACCTACATGTCCATGCAGATACCATTGTTGAGGACGAGACTAGTGGCTGAAGAGTACATGAGCGGATTCTATTGCTGAGGTGAGCCGCCACATTATTCGTGGATGCAGTTCTTCAGCTTTATCTATTTCATGTCTTTTTTTTCTTCTGTTGGGGTTTACATGCCCGACAATCAAACTCATATAACTCTATTAGATGCTCCATGATCTTAGTATGGAATTTGGGTTAGAGAATTATTACTTGAGTATTCATTAGATTTTGTAAATAAGTTATAGTTTCAGTTGGATAATTATTTCGTATTTAATAATTTTTAATGCGTTTGGACTTGTACGTATTTCTCTCGGCGCTCATATAAAAGTTAAGAGTTGAGGCAGTTTGGGACGTGACAGTTCCAATACTTTGTTTTATAGCATAATTCATTTCGGAAAATATTATTTGTCAGCATACATAGTAGAGTATAATATTTAGCTGAAAAACATGTAATTTATACCATGGTAACAAAATAAAACATGTATTTGTCGTTCCAGTATGCAGCTTATCCTTAATGCTTTCACAAGTTTTCTTATGCGATGAAGACAAAGCAGTACATCAGCTGGAAGCCATTTCTGATGGTGTCAACAAATGGGCTCTCCAGCATTGCAGCAAGTAGCGCTTTAGTCGGAGAACGTAAAAACCTTCCATCTGAAACAAACATCTTATAGAACGAACTAAAGAGCTCTGCTTCTCCCATGAACCCGATTATATTACAAAAATGTCAGAGCATTACCTTTTTCCTTGATGAGTGTTTCATTTATATTGCAATCGAAGAAATTCCAGCTAACCATCTGTCCACAAATACAATTAAGTCCCATTATTAGCAACAATAATGCAGGTATTAGATTTAAATTCCAAATACGTATATCTAGAAAAAGTTTCCTGCCATATAATCTCAAAAACGTTTATAAAGTCTTCACATATATACCATTCATGGACTCAAAACAAAGAATTATATCATAGCAAGTAAATCATTGTAACTATATGATGAGATTTAAGTCCATTCTTCTGAGCTCTCCAAATCTTTAAGCAAACTTTTATTCCCCCTTTTTTATCAGTAACATTGTTGAGTGCTAGTATAACACCAGATTTCAAAAACTTCCCGCAAATAGAGAAACTTTAGGAAGATTGTGAAGTTTCTTCATAGCTGTATTAATGTGTCACGACCCAAAATCCCATATAGTCGTGATGACATCAAACCCAACCTGCTAGATAAGCCAAACAACACAAGTTACTACTACAACGAGAAATCATCAATATATTAATAAAATTTCAAAATAATTCAATACAACTATCCCAATGACTGGTAGTACAAGTCATGGGCCACTATAATTTTATCACGACCCAAAATCCAACTAGTCGTGATGACACCTAACTCAACCCGCTAGGTAAACCAATTAGCAACAATCCAATTCAAAAAAGATTTAATGAGAGAAATAAAGATAATATAACTAAACTTTTATACAAGGAATTTCCCAAGGACTGATAGTACAAATCATGAGCTTCTAAGATTTAGAGTTTACAAACCTGGTATGAAACAAATACATCATCTCTTTGAAATATACATGAACAGATTTAAAAAGCTAAAGCTACCAAGAGCAAGATGCAGCTATAACAAAAACACAGGTACATCTTCAATTCCAGCTCCCGCCATACATAGCAACATCAACATCCAAAATCTGCATGCAAAGTGCAGGAGTATAGTATGAGTACAAACGACCCCATGTACTCAATAAGTAACAAATCTAACCTTAGGTTGAAATCAGTGATGAGCTTGGACAAAGGTCAGAGTCCAACACCAATAGCCAAGAACAATTCGTAACAATATAAGAAAAGCAATACAAGTAATGACTCAAAAATATGATGCTCAGCTTGTTCACAGTTACAGAAAATAGTCATACTTTTCAGGTATAACACTAAAATCCAAATCTTTTACCTAAATCACCAAAGTATGAGTAAGTAAGAAAAACTATGATTTTTTCCAAAACCATTCAACAATAAGTAAGATGTTTCATTATCAGATAGCATGAGGAAAGTACTTCTCTATGCCTACATGTCAATGTGCATGTGAAATCATAAATGTCACAAAACAGTGTAGCATGAGAAAATGCATCTCTATGCATGTATGCCAAGTATGCATGTCAAATGCAATGCATCACAATAATGAACTCATGTACTCACACTCTCAGAGTACTCAATCTCACTGTCTCCTACTCCCACTCAACACACTTAATACTCAGCACACTCAGTCACTCAGCAGTGTACTGTACCCGTTGTGGCGTGCAACCTGATCCCATCATGAATCAATAGCAACTGCGCTCACTGACCGTGTGCAGACTTTGGAGGGGTACATCCAGTCCAAACGCTAATAAACCCTGCTGCGGCGCGCAACCCGATCCCATCGTGAATCAATAATAACTTATGCGACATACATTCTGATCCCATCATGAGTTAATAGTACCCGCTGCAGCGTGTAGTTCGATCACATCAATATCACTCACAAACAGGTCCGCGACCTCACTCAGTCATCAATCTCTCAAGTCTCTCGGGCTTACAATGTCATGAAAATCAACACAAAAATGATGATATGATGTATCAATAAATCTCAACAGAGACTAAGATATAATATGCATATGAATGAGTATGACTGAGTATGTAACTGAAATTTAAGCAAATAACTCAACATTAGATATGACCTCGATGGGTCCCATCAGAATAAGCATATAGCCTAAACATAGTTTCTAACATGGATCACAGCTCAATTACTCTCGTACATAGAGATCTCATGGATAAAAACAAGATTAGGTAACTACGCAGTACCACAGAAACAACCGAGTCATAATTCACACTGTGCACGCCCACACACCTATCACCTAGCATGTGCATCACCTCAACACCAAACACATATCATGTATATTCAGGGGTTCATACTCTCAGCACAAAATTTAGAAGTGTTACTTACCTTGAACAATCCAAATCCAATATCGAGCAAGCCACACAATACTCTAGAAATGCCATCTCGTACGTATCAACCTCCGAATGGCTCGAAACTAGCCAAAAGCAACTCAAGAACGTCAAATAATACCAAAGGAAACAAACCCAATTGATAAAGGTCGAATCTTTAATCAAAAGCCCAAAGTCAACCAAAAGGTCAAACCCGAGCTTGCACCTCAGAACCCGATGATACTTACAAAATCCGAAAACCCATTCAATTACGAGTCCAACCATACTAGTTTCAGTCAAATCAGACTCCGAATCAATGTTCAAAACTTGAAAATTCACTCTGTGAAACTCTAGATAAAACCCCCCAATTTCTCTTTTGAAATCATCAACCAAATGCCAAAAACGAGGATAGATTCACGAAATATAATCAAAAATCGAGTAGAAAACACTTATCCCAATCCATATAGGATAAAATGACTCTAACCCTCTAAATGGGATTTAATAGAGTTTGCCCAGCTATTACACTTCGTGAACGCGGACAACTCCACGCGTTCGCATACAACAAATGCTCACCAGATGAAATTCTTGTTTTTCGAACGCAAAATCACAGACGCGAACGCGATGGTCAAATCTCCTAGAGCTACGCGATCGTATTCCACACTTTGCGATCACGAAGAACAAATGCCTGACATCCTCAGGCCCTCCTTCCTTCTACGCGAACGCATCGCTAGACTCACGAATGCACTGAATAAATGCATCACCTTCCGTGAATGTGACTCTGGACTCGCGAACGTGATGAACAATCTTCCCCAGCCATCAAACAACTCTACGCGATCGCGATCCATTCTCTGCGATCACGAACAAGAAAACCAGATGCCCATAACTCAGTAGAACCAGCAATGCCAAAATGAAGGAAAATGGTCCGAATTCAATCCGAAACACACCCGAGCCTCTCAGGATACCGTCCGAACATATTAACAAGTCCTATAACCTAACACAGACCTATTCGAGGCCTCAAATCTTGCATAACAACATCGAAATGATGAATCACACCTTAAATCAGACTTAATGAACTTTCAACTTCCAAAACTCGCGCCAAAACATATCAAATCAACTCAGAATGAACTCAAAGTTTGCACACAAGTCCCAAATAACATAACGAAGCTATTCCATTTCTCGAAACCACAATCTAAATCCGATATCCTCAAAGTCAACTCTCGGTCAAATTTTTGAACTTTCTAAACCTTCAAATTTCCAACTTTCGCCAATTAGCGCCGAAACCTTCTAGAAATATCTAAATGCAAATCCAGGCATACGCCCAAGTCAAAAATCACCATCCGGACCTAACAGAACAATCAAAACTCAGAACCGAGGTGAAACACTCAAAAGTCAAACTTGGTCAACTCTTTCCAACTTAAACCTTCTTAGTTGAGGATCATTCTTTCAAATCAAATTCGTATAACTTGAAAACCAAAACCGATGATTCACACAAGTCATAATACCTCATACGATTCTGCTTAAGACTTCAAATAGTGTGAACATGCAAATACTCAAAATGACCGGCTGGGTCATTACAAATTTGGATTTACAAAGTTGGTAAAAGAAGTAAAGACAATATCTGTTTGAAGGTTATATAAATAGAAATGAGATCCTCTTTTACCATGAAATATTTGGTAGCTTGAAACTCGGTCGCAGCTAAAACTTTATTGGTTGCCTTCTCCATCTGCAGCAGTTTAGCTCCAAGATTCTGCACGCATGGTGCAAAAATATAGTATGAGTACAATTAACCCCACATACTCAGTATGTATCTTGACTAACCTCAGAAAAGTAGTGACAAGATTTTTAATTCAAAAGATACTCACTTTGTTGAGCCTGTACAACTTAATTAATGTATAATACAAAACAATATCTCAGGAAGACAATTACAGAATAAGGAATATCAACAGTAAAGGAGCACAAATGGGATAGGGTAATAACAGACTCTACCAATTAGACTTATTCAACAAATACAACTTGCACACAACCCCACTCACAAAGGGGTATGCATATCTGTACTCAATACATACTTGACTGTAAACATATGCCTAACACGATCCGATTCCGTAACATTTGCCAAATAATACGTTCAAGAGAACCTTTGAAGAATCAAATATATCAATGCATGATGACAACTTCCTTATCACATTAATCCGGTACGCTACCAACAACTCATTAAAACATAAGATATCAACTCCACGTAGATAAATCCACCGTGACAATCAAATAATCAAATAATAACAGAAGTATAAATTAGCATGTTAGAAGCAACACAACAAACCATAAAAAATGCATGACACACATAAAGAAGTCATATGCACAATCAAGAATGCCACTCTCGTACCATCACACAAACATAATCAATATAAACGCCCCTAGACCATCAAATAACATCCCCATAATACCACCCTTATTTCGCTGCATGCACAATATGAATAAAGACCACCCTTATTTCGCCACATGCATGTATCACCACCCTTATTTCGCTACTTAGGCAACCCAAGAAAAATGCCACCCTTATTTCACCATACACACATAACAATAGACACAATCGCATGGTAAATACCTCGTGCTGACACCCCCAATTACACTCGCACGGCAAAGACCTAGTGCCACAATATCATCACAACCGCACGACAAAGACCTCGTGCCACAATATCATCACAAATCGCACAACAAAGACCTCGTGTAAGAATATCATCACAAATTGCACGGCAAATAACTTGTGCCACAATATCATCATAAATCAATTCGCTCAACATGTCCACAAGTGCCATAATCACAACAATGCAAGATCATAAATTATCATCAAGAGGCATATCCTCATAACTCATCAATAAAGCGCACAAGGACATGATAACAACATAATGCGGATAAAGCAAGACTATGACTAAATTAATTATAGCAACCAAGTTCAAGTAGTCATACAAAGGATCACATATGTATCACCGAGTGTACACATCCCAATCAAAGCACAATACAAGGACAAGTACGGATGTGTGTTCATAACATACGTGTATCTACCTTCGAGGCAAATATAGCGTAAATCTCAGGATTTGCTCATCATGTTCAAACACGGTGCCAATATCCTCAACATTTCTCTAGCATATTTTATCGTGCTCACGTAGTTAAATAATGGAATAATACATAGAATTAAGTAGAACACACAACCAAATAAAACATAAAGAGAGCTAGGATCTACCCCGAGCATGAATACCAATGGTACATGCATAAATGCTCGTCACCTCATATATACATCAACCTCGCATGTAGCAAACAATAACTATTAGTAGGATCAATTCCCTCAACCAAAGCTAGGCAAGACACTTACTGTAAACAAGCCAAATCAATACTCTAAGCGCACCTTCTCCAGCGAATCGACTTCCGATCAGCTCGAATCTAGCGAAAAATAACTCAATAACATCAAATAATGCCATAAGAATCAAGCCCAAACGAAAAATGTTGAATCGTTAATACAAAATACTCAAAATCAACAAATAAGTCAACTCGGGCCACACCCTGAAAATGGACAAAACTCACAAATCCCGAGCACCCATTCGAATATGAGTCAAAATATATAAGTTTCATCCAAAACAAACTTCAATTCGGTGTTCAAATCTATATTTTACACTTTAGAAAAGTTTTGTAAAAAACTCAGGATTTTTCTATCTTAGATTCACCCATCAAATGCTAAAATCAAGGATGAAATCATGAATAATAATCAAATCCGAGTCAAGAACACTTACCCCAATCCAAGTGGTGAATATCGCCTCTAAATTCGCCTCAATCTGAGATCCCAATTTTATAAGGTAATAAAATAAGCTCAAAGTTTGAAATAAGAACTTAAATGTACTTCCCAAAAGTATCCTTCGCGATCGCGGGACCTACTTCGTGACTGTGAAGCACAAAGATGAACACTGTTAAAAAATGCTCTTCACGTTCGCATCACTAACCTCGCAAACGCGATGACCACACTTGCCAACCCCTTCGCGAACGCAAACTGGACCATGCGAATGCGAAGACCCCTCTATGCGAACGCGATGTGCAAGCCACTCAATCTTCGTGAACACGGCCACATATTGCCGAACGCGAAGAGGAAAAACCTCCAAGCTCCAACATACACTGCACAAATGCGATGGTTCATTTGTGAGCGTGAATAACACCTGAGGCACCAGAAATCATCAAATGCCCAATACCTCCAAAATAGTCTGAAACCATCCTGAAACACAGTCGAGGCCCCCGGTACCCGGTCTAAATATGACAACAAGTCCAAATACACTATCCAAACTTATCCGAAATCTCAAAACATTATAAATAACTTAAATCAAGAATCAAAGACCTAGATTATTCTCTTAACTTTGAAACCTTCAAACTTCGCCGAACGCGTCCGAATTCTACGAAATCAACTCAAAACAAAACTTTGCACACAAGATCCAAATAACAAAAGGGACATATTCCTAGTCCCAGAATGCTAATACTCAAAACAAGCGGTCGGGTTGTTACATTTTCCCCCACTTAAACATGCGTTCATCCTCGAATGTGCCAAGAGTCATTCTAAAGCCATCAAATCACTATATGAACTCACCATACTCATACTCATGGGTGATTCCATGTCACCATAATCTATAAAAGCCCATTAGCACAATCCCAACTGAAGATTCTTTCATCTACCTCAATCCATTAACCATAGAACCAAATTCCAACATTGAAAATTACTGATGCGATCTGAATCTCGCATATAATCATTATATCAATCACAACAAGCTGTAGCAAGGCATAAATATATTCCCAAGCTATAACCATAAGACGTAACTCATCACTCATATATCCATAGCAATATCTCTGACCACAATAGTTGCCCATTACCAAACCCGGTACCGGTAATATACCTCATATCAAATAAAATGTTGTTCCAAATCTTCATAGCACTGCAATAAAAAAGGAAATATGTAGAAATTTATAACCACCGATCAAGTCATCAAGTCGTGAAGTTCCCTCGCCCAACAAGAACTATAACCAAATTCCTACCTGACTACCAATGTTATCCTTCCAAACACACCTTAACAAAATCCGATAGTACTAATTCCAGGTCCAACAACCCCATCTCATCCGGTACAAGCTGCTCGACAACAAGCTATACCAATGCCAACTAGAGGCACATACAATGCAATCCATGCACCAAACAAGAAACAACTCGAATGTAACCGATGACAGAAAAAGAACCAAATTAGAGAACTATCTGACAAGTCCAACAGGTACAATCCCAACGGCACCACACTATGAATCCACCCATAAGGGAGAAGAAAAACACACAAAATGACCATAAAGGATCATACTCTAACATAACCCGCTGCTGCACGTAGCCTGGTGCAAATGTACTGATCCACATGAAATACGCATCAAGCCATAATGCTCACAATCAACAACCATATGTGTATCAACAACAAACACGCGAAATGCATAACAATAACAATAGAAAAACAGATAGCACAATATACCACCGATAGGAAAAACATGACTAAGGTGTAGTTAATGGCTCAACATCCCAAGAGCTATCTCATTTCAAATCTCGCCACAAGACCTAAACTGAACCACATCATATATGTGAATAGCCAAGTAGTCTCACAACCCTTCGTAGCATAAGAAAGAAACATTTGGAATGAACCAGGCACGAATAACATCCATTTTGCCTGATGACATACCTATAGAAACTACCGCCCAAGAGTAAACAAACCTGATCCGATGTAGAATACACATTCTAATTAGGCTTACCAATGGCCCCCAAATCAAGTTCTGATTATCCCAAAATAGGTAAATAATCTTCCAAATATCCATATTAACCTGTCCATAACACATACCATCAGTTGTCTAACTCTTAACATATCTTCACAGTCCACAACTTAGGAATAGTCTGCCTCTGAGAACATCCAGTCTCTAAATATCAAGAATATATGAATCTCCACATCCGATCCCAGCTCCACTAGTCAAATGTCTGGCACATCACTTGTACAGAATCGTCTCACTGAAAATACTCACATAAATCTTCTGCGCCTTGTAGCAAAACTTGAATCTCAGTAGCCAAGAACCAGTCGATTACCGTAATACTAGTCAAGCTCCCGTAGGTAAAAACACAATGCGTGTTCTATAACACATATTATTCTCAGGCGACGAAGGATAGTGCTAGTATCCCCCAAATTTTTGAAATCTCCCATGGTGTCCAAAACTCATGACTTTCTTTTCGATACTGAACTGCAACCCTGTCCATGCAAATCTCAATCCCACATATCTCACCGCAATCATCAATGCTAACTTGTGAATATACAAAAATCTCATGATCAACTCTGAATCACAAGTAGTATAGACATCCCATCAACCAAAAACCTTCTAGTTAACTCAATCCCGGAGGACAAAAATCATAACACGTAATGAACTTTCTATGCCTGTAGAGTACATCACTCTCAAGTCATGGTCAAACCATCGCAAACTCTTCAGAATCTATTTGCGCATAACCAAATCATTAGAACTTATTCTCTCTAACTCAACCAAGTCCCGTTGACTACTAAAGCCAAAAGTAACTCAATCTGAAATGCTCGCTCTGAAGAGACCTTATGTGAATCCAAAGTCATTTCTTGCATCTATCTAATACTGCCATGTAGATTCAATAATGATATAGAAGTACCGCAAGTCTAGACACCATCAACCATAGATCTCAAGTCCTAGCAATACACAAATTTTATAATCCTTAAATACCACATATGAGTTTTGATCCCACTGGGCCTTCTCGAAAGTCATTAACCTTGCTCCTATCTCCAATGCAAAGTCAATATACTTCGAACAACCAGTGCTCCACCACTACATTAATATCTAAAAAGAAGCAACCAAGCAATTCCTTTTCCTTTCACACCACATTCACAATGAATAACAAGCCTGAGTCATTCAATGATTTTCATATATCCATAAAGTGTAGTACATAATGCATCTAGCCAATCCCTCGCTTAAATTATTCTCTAAGTCATCCTTTTCAAGTCATAGCTAATCCACTAGCGTCCCTAAGTCTAGAAACTGATATAACACATGACCATGCAATCCGATCATCGATAGCAGACTACCCCACTTGGCTCGAAGCATAGAACACATCATCTATAACCTATAGTACCATTCCTTCATAACTGCTCAGATCTCGCACTGCTAATTAACCGAATACTTCATAAACTCATGTAACACTAGTCAAGTTGAAGTTGTACTTTGATAACCTCGGCGCTTCCTTAAGCCCGATGGGCATGTCGAAACCGTTTTTGCTCATGAGTCCCCAGTTATTTTGAGCTTGGTTGATTCTCCTTTCACTTGTCATAGGTTTCCATCCAGACCCATTACCCCTACGATCACCGTTGAACGATTGATACCAATCTCTACTCGACCTTGGTTCATGATCAATGTCTCTTTTGGATCCATCACTAGCTCGGGCAGGATAAACAGACCCGGAAGGGGCCCAAACTGATCGTCTTAGACCCTAATGTTTTATTGGTACTGTTTGTGCACATCGGCCCAGGTTACAGCTGGATATTCTACCAGATTTTGCTTCAATTGCTGCGAAGCCAATGAGCTTTGAGTATTGAGTCATTGGGTGAAGGCCTGAATGGCCCAATCGTCTGCCAGTGGCGGCAGGTCCGTCCGTTCCATTTAAAATCTTGACACGAACTCCCTGAGCATCTCGTTATATCTCTGATTTACCTTAAAATGGTCTGACTTATTGGTCTCGACCTTGATGGCTCCAGCGTGCTCTTTTACAAAAGCATCTACAAGCATAGCAAATGAGTAAATAGAATTGGGGGATAAGTTGTGATACCATATCACAACTCTTTTTGACAAGGTCTCCCCGAACCTTTTCAGCAATACAGATTAGATCTCATCATCTTCCAAGTCGTTCCCCTTGATGGCGCACATGTATGAGGTCATATGTTCATTTGGATCAAATGTTCCGTTGTACTTAGGAATTAAAGGCATGCAGAAATTCTTCGAGATCGGCTTTGGAGTTGCGCTCGGAGGAAAAGCTTTTTGAACAAACTCTTTGGAGTCTAGGCCTTTCAATATCGGTGCTGCTCGGGGGATTTGGTCGACCCTGGAGTTGTAGGTCTCCACCTTCTTGTCGTTGGCTTTGATCTTCGAGTATCTCGTTTCTACCCATTTTATCAATTCCTCGAGCATCTTTATTATCTCAAGGTTTGTCCCGGATTCAGCTTCATTTGCCCTATATGTGGTTGGTTCCTTTCTGCGAGTGTTTTCCCAGGGCGGTTCGGGCTTAACTCTACTGGGAGAGCGACTTTGGTTCTGCATTTGGGCTATCGCTGCCTGCTAAGGCTGCAATATTTTTAAAATCACCCTAAATGGATCCTATCCGCTTTACCATCACAAGTATTTTGGGCTACCGATCGGACTCCCCCGCGGATGCTGTTCTCAGGACGGTAGGCAAATTCGTGTTAATGGCCACATATGAGTTGTCGTCGATCGGGTCTGCGACTGGAATTGGATCGGCAGGGGGTACCTCGTTACCAGGCACCATGTTGTTGTTCTCACCATGGTGGCCAGACTCAGCATATGTGTTTAGAGGGCCAGATTGGAAGTTCGACATTTTATACTTAGACCTGAAATCAAAGACACTTCAATGAACAAGTGTGAAATAGGGCGTGTTGTGAAAATTTGTATAAAATTGCCACTATTATCTTTAGCCCCACGGTGGGCGCCAAACTGTTTACCCTCAAAATCGGATAAAAATTAAATTTGTAAGTTATTTTAAGGATATGCAGATTAATTTGATACAAAACGATAAATTGAGTTTGAATAGACAAGTAAAGATACAGTAAATTCAAACCATGCGAGGAGGATGATTCCAGCATCAGTGAAGCATTCACCCTCGATCCAGGCTCATAGTGGACAATTTTGACGAACGAGAGAAAAAGTTTACAATAATAGTGAAAATAGTAGTATATTGCTTTGGATTGCATGTTACAATGTCTTTCATGAATTATCAGACCCTCCTTTATATAGTAGGGGAATCTTATCAGACCCTCCTTTATATAGTAGGGGAATCTTACTCTAAGTACAACTCTATAAAAGGTAAAAAAATCTTCTATTTAACTGATTACCGGTTCTTCATTGGTACGTGCTGAGATCCATGCTGTGATATTCGGTCGGTCACGGATATTATAGTCTTTCTATTGGTCGTGTTCGATTACCCGAAGTCTTTCAGGATTTGGATCGATCTCGACTCATGACCCCGATATTTCCGAAGGCAGACAACGTGCCCCGGATTCTAACTTGATGAGACATTTACTTCGATCCCGATCCTTCGCAACCATTTTTGAGCCCGTTCTACCTTAATGAAGGCCCGTGTGTATCGTGTTATTACCCCTATACAATCTTAATTTCATATTGAGACGTTGTTTTTGATGTTTTTTTTTTAATTTCTTATTCTACTGCGTAAGTTTTAAAATCACTTTCCTGGTCACAACTTTCCTTCGGAGACTAGATGGGCGACATTGTTAGGATTTCAATTAACGGATATAAATTAGCTAAACCAGATATTATTATTCGTTAAGGTAGATGATTACATGGTATTATTAGGTATTGTTTTCTACGTATTAACATGTTTGTTGCTAAATAATTTTTTTTTGTTTCCCACTCACTATTTGGTATCCGTTAGCATCCAACTAAATCCTGGTTCATGCCGGAAAATTTCACATCGGAATAAAGTGCTCACTAACAAAGAGAATCTATACCCAGACTCGAACTAGAAACATCTGGTTAAGAATAACTAAGTACATCTCACACTACAACAACCTTTGTTAGTGTTGCTAAATATTTTTATATGTAGATCCTATATCGTTATAATTTTAACATGGCTATATACTTTACTTTTTCTTAATGTCGAATATGTTGATTGTTCAATTTAGAGTTGATATATCTATAGTATGAAGAGTGTTAGAGCTAACAAGTGAAAATACTTTTATTTCGATTAATAAATTTTTCAATTTGTATGCATAAATATGAAAACTTTAAAACTTCTTTTTAAACTAAATTTACGAGACTATCTTCAGAAATTCATTAATTTCTTTCAAGTGAATTAATTACTACGTACTTACTTAACTTACAATAAATGAAGCAAAGAAAAAAAAAAAAAAAAATTGCTACCGAGAAATAATGTTATTTTGGTCAAAGAGCTTATGCACAGCAACGGATAATTCCGAAAATAGAGTCGAGAGTTATTTTCACTTTGCCTCTCCGCTGCTTCTCCTCCTCCATTGCAGTTGGGGTTTTTCCAGAGTTGAGGAGGTAACCAATTTTTTCTTTCTTCTAATTCGATATTTTTTACTTCTTCTCTGCTAAGAAAATCAAGTAAAAGATGGTATGAAAAAAGGTGAGAATTCACCTGGGCTTATCAAAAAAAAAATAACCTTGCCTTACTCTTTGTTGTAATATTTCACTCCCTTCTTGAGAATCAACTGCATAGATATCCACTTGACTGAATACATGGGTAGTATACTATTATGAGAGTTAAGAAAGGAGTCCTTCTCATGTTCAAGACATACCATTTTTGCTTGATGTTAAGTATAACCTGCACTTGTGACTTGCCACATAGGCAGTAGGGAGCTCACGCCTTGTGCTATCAATTTTTGTACTCACTGTATTAAGAGTAGGTTTTAAAATAGTGCAGGTATCTGTTTAGGTGGAAGCTACCTTGTTCTTATTATATTCTGCTTTTAAAGCATGTATTGGGTGGATACTTATGTTGTTCTTAGTAGTTACAGTTCGATCTTGTTGGAAATAACTCTTAAATTGCGGGCATACTCAGATTGTTTACTTCTTGGCTCTAGCATTTGCATTTACAACGTTTTCTCGATCAATGACTTGTTCTACAAGATCACTGGATTTTGTGTATGCTGTCTTTCCTTTGTATGGATATTTTCATCCATGTCTAATTATTGGATGTCTTCTGTACGTTCTTCGCTGCCAATATTTGAATGCAAATGTTATCGTTTGCCTGTGAAAAATGGACAAAAGCTCTTCGGAAGCAAATTAACTATCTTCATTGGATGAAAGGAGTAACATTTTACAAAAAAGAAACCTATGAAGGATTAGAATAGAGTAAATTTGTCAAATTTACAAACTTTTGAACATGGAATTCTTTCTTAGAAGTATTAGTTGTGTTAAAATTTGCTAATTAGTTTGTTTGACATGGAGCCAATATCATTTAAATCGGAGTTAAGTAAATACATTGATTTACTGGTTGTCAAATTTGTCATTGCGTAATCAGTTTACACATTTGAAAGGTGCTAATTTTAAGGTGCTCTCTCATCATAAATTGATATGGTATATCAATTGTCACGTGTCAAGCTTGAAGCTGAGACAGCAGTCTAAAATGGAGAAGGAACTCTCTTGACATTATCCTTCCATGTGACCACTTTGTCCGCCGTTGAAATTCTGCTGCTGATTTTACTATGGTTAAAAGATTCTACATTTGACAGAGTGGTCACTTTTGTAATAAGATGAAATTTTAGATGGTCTGCGTATCTGCTGCAGGAATTGCTTCTTCTTTTCCTTTTTGGGACATTAAAAAGATGAAGAGATCCTTTTCTTGGATGATTCTTATTCCTATAACCCATTTTCCGATGCATTTTTACTTAATTTTTGTTCTTTTTGCAGGGTGGGGTTCAGGTTTTGCTTTTGTGTGTACGTAGATGGTGATTTTCCAGTTAGATCGGATTCTCCATGACTGTTCTACAGGAAGAGCAAAGCTGGAGGCCTAAGAGTCCTAGAAAAATTTCATCTAGTTTTGGAGCTATACAACAACATATTTTAATCATTAATTTTGGCCCATACAATACAATTGGCCAAGAGATCTGGAGAGGCACTTCCACTAATATGGAAAAATACTAAACATTGTTCAATATGAATCACAAGATATGAGGTACGTGCTTTCGTATATTGTTGCCAATTTGTTACCTTAACTGATTAAAAAAATATATTGTTGTAAATTGGTTATTTGATAATCCATTTCATAGTTTTCTTAATCTGGCACACTTTACTTTTTTCATCTATCTATATCTATATCTATCTACATCTATTATATTTTTATAAAAGTGAGAACCACAAAAGTTAAAAGTTGAATTGTCAGATTACACTTCTAAATAACTGAAATCTCTACTTATTAAAAATAAATAATTATTACTAAATTTATTTGAAGGGTGCAAGTTTTATTCGAAGGGGTGTAAGTTTTATTTGAAGGGGTGTATCAGATTAGTTACTAAATTAGAGTTATTTTTATTGCTTGAATCTTTTCGTAGTTAGTCATTTCAATTCAACGTTAAGAGTTAATGAAGAAATTATAAATCATGCAACATTCTTTATTTGTGATAAATGATCAAGAATGTTAGTTCAATAATAAGAGATAAATTAATGCTTTCTTGGAGTTTCTTTGGCGGGTTTCTATTTCACTGATAAGCATATACATGATAATGTAATGAATACGCGATATAGCCGTATATATATCATAGATAAACGAGCACCTCAAATAGAAGGAAACGGTTCGTAGACTCTTTACTTAATTCATTCTCTATACATTTGTGTAAGTTGCTCATGCCAAACTTCGCTTAATTTTTTGTTTATTACTTTTTCTACATTTTTGGGTCAGTTGCTCATGCCAACCTACTTTTTTAACATTAATCACTTGATAGTTGATACAATGTGGTGTTTGAACATAATATTACTTCCTGTGTTTCCTTATTAGTTCGTTCCAACAAGAGTGATATATTTTTGTAATTGAAAATAATTTAATTTTAAACTATTTATTTTACTCATTTTACCCTTAATGTGAAGCTTTTGTAACCACACAAATGTCATGGCCTCACAAATTTTTTACCCTTAACATTTTAAGATCACAAGTTTTAAAAAATAATTCTTAAACTCCGTGTCAAGTCAAACTACCTCATCTAAATTGAAACGGAGGGAGTATAATTTTTGAAAAAAATAGTGCTTGGAGTTAAATTAAAAAAAAAGTATTTAAAATTTGAAATTATGTTTGTACATATTTCACTTGAAAAAATGTTGCAGTTTTGTTAGTGGGAAAAAAATAAATTCTGAAAATTTTGAAAAAGTGGTCAAAACCACTTTTTGTTTTTGAAAAACTCATGTTTGAAAAATTTCCAAAAAATTGCAAAGTTTCATGGATAAACACATTTTGAAAAGAAAAAAAAAGGAAAAAATATTTATGGATAAACGGGGCATATGTTTCCCTATTCTTTTATGACGATGGAGTTGTTCAATTACATTTTGCAATAGGAGGGATTTACCACTTATTTGTCACGACCCAAAATCAAACTAGTCGTGATGGCACCTAACCAACCCGCTAGGTAAGCCAATTAACAATTAACCAGTTTAATGAGATTTAATAAGAAAAGAAATGATAATACCTTGCTTTTATACAAGAATTTTCCAAGGACTAGTAGTACAAATCATGAGCTTATAAGATTTAAAATTTACAAAGCCGGTATGAAATAAAGTACATCATTTGTTTGAAATTTACATGAATAGATTTAAAATTCTAAAGCTACAAAGATCAAGAGGCAGTTATGACCGGAACACATGTACATCTTCAAATCCAGCTCTTGCCGTGCACAGCAACATCAGCATCCAACATCTGTACGTAAGGTGCAGAAGTGTAGTATGAGTACAACCGACCCCATGTATTCAATAAGTAACAAACCCAACCTTAGGTTGAAAGTAGTGACGAGCCGGGGCAAGGGTTAGAGTCCAACTTCAATAACCAGCAATAGTTCATAACAGTATAATAAAGATGGTACAAGAAATAACTCAGCTCGTTCACAGTTACGGAAAACAGGCATGTTTTTCAAATATAATAGTAGATCCCAAATCTTTCACCGAAAACTCCAAAAAAAGATATATAGGTAAGTTTGAAAACTGTGATTCTTCCTAAAAATCTTCCAACAACAAATATGATATTTCATTTTCAGATAGCATGAGGAAATTATAACTTTATGCCTATATGTCAATATACAAGTGAAATCATGAATGTCACCAAAACCCGGGTAGCAGGAGCAAATGCATCTCTATGCATGTATTTCAAGTACGCATGTCAAATGCTTATGCATCTCAGTGATGAACTCACGTACTCCACTCTCAGAGTACTCAATCACGCAGTACTGTACGGGGCAGGTCTAGTCCAGGGAAGATCCATCTCTCAATTTAAATAGCAACTGACAGTCAGTCACTCATTACGATTTAGGACAAATCCAGCCTAGGGAAGATCCATCCCAAATATATATGTTTGGGGCAAATCCAGCCCAATGCAAATGAACCAAAATGCAAATAAACTAGGGCAGATTCAGCCTAATGCAAATGAACCAGGGTAGATCCAGCCCAATGCAAATGATTGCTAGCAATTGCACCCACTGTGGGTGTGTAGACTCTAGAGGGGCTGATCCGGCCCAAACGCTATAATAAGTCAAATCCTGGCATGAATCAATAAAGCTTGTTGCGGCGCGCAGCCCGATCCCATAAACATCACTCACAACAGGCCCTCGGCCTCACTTAGTCATCAATCTCTCCAGTCTTTCGGGCTCACAACACTCATGCTAAGCACCCCAAATCAATGATATGAGATGTGATAATATACAATAACAGAGATTGAGATATGATATGTAATGATGAATACGACTGAGTACATAACTGACATTAAGCAAATAACTTATCAGCAAAGAACGACCACTGTGGGTCCCAATAGTACCAGCATATAGCCTAAACATGATTTCTAGCATGAATTACAGCTCAAGTGCTCTAACACATAGAGTACAGTAAAAATGTTCAGATAAAATAGCTACTGAATTCTATGGAATCCTTTAAATCACAATTTATACGGTGCACGCCCACACTCCTGTCACCTAACATGCGCGTCACCTCAGCATCAATCACAAAACACTTAATTCGGGGTTTTATACCCTCAGCACCAAGTTTAGAAGTGTTACTTACCTCGAACAAGCCAAATCCAATACCGAGCAAGCCAAGCGATGCTCCAAAATACCATCCCGCGCGTACCGACCCCCGAACTGTTCGAAACTAGCCAAAAGCAACTCAAATACATTAAATAATGCCAAAGGAAACAAACCCAATCGATAAAGGTCGAATCTTTAATCAAAAGCCCAAAATCAACCCAAAAGCCCAACCATGGCCCGCGCCTCAGAACTTGACAAAACTTATAAAATCTGACAACCCATTCACTTACGAGTCCAACCATACTATTTTCACTCAAATCCGACTCTGAATCGATGTTCAAAACTCGAAAATTTGTTTTATGAAGATTTAGGGAAAAAATCCCCAATTTCTCTTTAAAATCCATAATCAAATTACCAAAAACGAAGATAAAATCACGAAATAGGATCAAAAGTGAGTCAAGAATGCTTACCCCCAAGCATGGTGAAAATTGTTTGAAGAATCGTCTTCATCCGAGCCCCCAATCTCAAAATATGATAAAATGACCAAACCCTCAAACTTAAAGCTTCTGCCTAGCCATTTTCGCTTTTGCGAACAAAAATCCCGCTTCTGCGGACCCGCGCATGCGGCCCAAACTTCGCTTCTGCGAACCAACCAAACTCAGCAGCCATCGCTTCTGCGGAACACCACTTTGCACCTGCGCACTCGCAGGTGGGCTCTTCCATCGCAATTGCGCCATACCTCGCCCCTGCGACCCAAGGCACCGCTTCCGCGCTTTCGCATGTGCGGCCCATTTCTCGCATATGCGGAGCCCTGCTCCCAATTTCTCTTCCGCTCCTGCTACTCCTTTGTCATTTTTATGACCATAGCACCAGCGCAAATCAGCCGCGGGTGTGATCACACCAAGTCCAGCCACCAGCAATTTTAGCCAAAAATGATCCAATTGATCCGAACCTCGTCCGGAACTCACTCTAGCCCTTCGGGACCCCATCTGAATATACAAACAAGTCCCATAACATAACACAGACTTACTCGAGGTCTCAAACAACACATAACAACATCGAAATGACGAATCGTACCTCAATTTATCGTATCCGATATCTACAAAGTTAACTCTCGATCAAACTTATGAACTTTCCAAACCTTCAAATTTTCAACTTTCGCCAATTAGCGTCGAATCCTTCTAGAAATATCCAAATAAAAATCCAGGCATACGCTCAAGTCCAAAATCATCATCCGAACCTAACGGAACCATCAAAACTCGATTTTAGGGTCAAATTCAAAAAGTCAAACTTGGTCAACTCTTCCAACTTAAAGCTTCAACGATGGAATTTATTCTTCCAAATTGATTACGAATAATCTGAAAACCAAAACCGATGATTCACATAAGTCATAATACATTATATGGAGCTACTAAAACCCTCAAACTACCGAGCGAAGTGCAAATTCTCAAAATGACCGGTCGGGTCGTTACATTCTCCCCCACTTAAACATACATTTGTAACGACCCGGTCGGTCGTTTCGAGAGTTGTAGCCCTGCTCCCCATTTTTATGCTCATTTTTGTACTTTAATGTTTCTTTATGACTTATCGGGTAGTTGGTTCGGGTCCGGAGAGAATTCAGAGTGAGTTGAGACACTTAGTCTCTTAATTGAAAGCTTAAGTTGGAAAAGTCGACTTGATATCGACTTATATGTAAACGACCTCAGATTTGAATTTTGATTGTTCCGTTAGCTCCGTTGGGTAATTCTGGACTTCGGCGCTTGTCCGGATTGTGATTTGGAGGTCCGTAGTAGAATTAGGCTTGAAATGGCAAAAGTTAAAATTTTGGAAAGTTTGGTCGGGAGTGGACTTTTTGATATCGGGGTCGGATTCCGATTACGGAAGTTTCAGTAGGTTTGTGGGGTCATTTGTGACTTGTTTGCAAAATTTGAGGTCAATCGGACGTGATTTGATAGGTTTCGGCATCGTTTGTATTATTTGGAAATTTTGAAATTCATTAGGCTTGAATCCGTGTGTAATTCGTGTTTTAGATGTTGTTGGAGGTGATTTGAAGATTCAACTAAGTTCGTATGATATTTTAAGACGTGTTGGTATGTTTGGTTGAGGTCCTGGGGGCTTCGGGTTGATTTTGGGTGGTTAACGGACTTGGAATGGAAGTTGAGGACTGCTGAAGTTTTGTCTGTTGCTGGTGTGATCGCACCTGCGAAGGTGCTAGACGCAGGTGCGATGCCGCAGGAGCGGCTGGGACTACGCAGATGCGGAGCTAAGGATGGCTTTGAGTAAGCACAGATGCGAAGGAAAGTGCACATCTACGAGCCCGCAAATGCGAGAAGGACTCCGCAGATGCGGAGAAATGAGGGAAGGTTGTTTCCGCAGAAGCGGATGAGGGGCCGCAGAAGTGCCTCCGCAGGTGCGAGACATGGAGCGCACGTGTGAGCCCAGTGATTTAAGTGAATTTCGTAGAAGCAAAGGAATCACTGCAGAAGCGGTTCTGCAGGTACGGATATGAGGTCGCAGGTGCGAAAGGCCTGGGCAGAACATATAAATACGAGACTTCGAGATTTTTCACCATTTTTACCACTTTGAGCTCGGATTTTGGAGGATTATTAGAGGGATTTTGAAGTGATTACTGAGATAAGCTCCTTGAGTCCATTTATCTTCAATAATTATGTTTCCCCGCTGATTTTACACCTAGTTGGTGAGTTTTTGAGGTGCAATTTGGGGGTTTAGGACTAGAGAGTTTGAGAGTAATTTTGGGGATTTGGATGACCAAATGGTATCGGATTTTGATAAATTTGGTATGGTTAGACTCGTGAGTGAATGGGCTTTCAGGTTTTGTAATTTCAGATTTCGAGACGTAGGCCCGGGGGCCGGTTTGAGCCAATTTCGGATTTTGGCTTATAATTTCGTGTTTTTCTTATGGAATTATTTTCTTTAGCCTATATTAATTGTATTATACTACTTTTGGCTAGATTCGGGACATTTGGAGACCGATTCGAGAGGCAAAGGCACTTTGGAGTAGAGTTTTGCGCGGTTTGAGGTAAGTAATAGTTTTAAATCTGGTCCTGAGGGTATGAAATCCTGGATTATGCGTTATGTGATTGATTTGAAGGTGACGCATATGCTAGGTGACGGGCGTGGGTGCGTGCACCATAGGAATTAGGACTTGGTCCATTCCGTGGAACTGTAAAGTTGAATAACTTGCTATTAGATATAAGTTCTCCCTGAGTTATAGAAATTTGACTGCAAATCATGTTAGAAATCAAGCTTAGGCTATGTGATGGTACTGTTGGGACCCGCAGAGGTCGCATACTTGTCGAATTATTTGCTAATTATTGTCTTGTACTCAGTAACAGTTTTACTTACGTATCATATCTCATTCTCTTCTTGATTCTTGTTGATACACTATGTTATTTCTGTTTGGGTTGATCTTTATGATTTTTGAGAGCCCGAGAGACTAGAGAGGTTGGTGACTGTGTTAAGGCCTGAGTGCTGAGCTGTGAGCTATATGTATATATATGGATCGGGTTACATGTCGCAATAAGCCTGAGGGTTGTATGTAGATGGATCGGGTTGCACGCCGCGACGAGCCTTAGGGCTTTATATATATATGGATCGGCTTGCACGCCGCAATGAGCCTTATGGCTATTTATATATTATGGGATCGGGCTGCTCGCCGCAGCGATATAGCTCTTGGGCTGAAGGAGCCCCTCCAGAGTCTGTACATCCCCATTGAGCGTAGGTACCTATTGAGTGTGAGTGTTGAGGGCTAAGAGCCGAGTGATGAGTTATTGAGAAAGAATGAGTGATTGTTTCCCTGAGAGGCGGTATTTGCTTCCATTGTTGTTGCACATAGTTGTTATATGTCATTGTTTTGAAAACTTCTGAGGGATATTATATCAGGATTTTACTTGAACTTGGCATTTATAAATTGATTTGACTTAAACTGCCGAATTTGAAAGCAGGTCTACTTTTTTTTGAGATTACTGAAAATGAACTATAACTGTGTTGCTTGTCACTATCTTTCAGTTCCTTATTTATTATTGTTACTTACTGAGTTGGTTGTACTCACGCTACACCCTGTACTTCGTGTGCAAATTCAGGTGTTCCCGGTCATAGCGGGTGTTGATATTTGAGCAGCTGATTTCGGAGACTATCGAGGTAGCTGCATGGTGTTCGCAGGAGTTGGCTCTCCTTCATTATATTTATCGCATTTTAGTTCTTATTCCTTAGACGTTGTATTAGACTGTTCCTAGTATAGATGCTCATGTACTCGATGACACCCCAGTTTTTTGGGATAGATTGTATTGTGATGCGAGTTTATTTCTGTTCCACAAAGGTTTTTCTTAAATATTAATTGCTTCCGTCTATAATTTCAAAGCTTTTACTATGTTAAGATAGTGAGTAGTGGCTTGCCTAGTACCACGATAGGCGATATCACGATGGTTGGTATTTGGGTCGTGACAAGTTGGTATCAGAGCCTAGGTTACATAGGTCTCACGAGTCATGAGCAGGTTTAGTGGAGTCTTGCGGATCGGTACGGAGATGTCTGTACTTATCTTTGAGAGGCTGCCGAACCCTTAGGAAACTTCACATTCTTGAATTCTTGTCGTGCGAATCTATTGATTCAGGTAAATAAACTTCTATTGTTCTATTGTCTCACAGATGGTGAGGACCAGGGGCAGATTTACGTACAAAAATTGGGTGCTCGAGCACCCATTAACCTCGACTCGGAGTGTGTAGTTATATAGAGAATTTAAGAAAACGGATATAATAAATCAGCAAGCACCCAGGTAACATAGAACTAGGCGGGTGCTTTGGTTCATGATGGGTGCTGGAGCGCTATAAAAGCCAAAGAGTGAGGGATCGAATCTCACTCCTTGCAAGCATTTCTCCCTCAATATTTTCTTATATTATCAAGCATTTTCTTTTGCCCCAATCATGAGGTCCTCTTTTTGTTCAGTTTTCACTAACGACTTTTTTGAGCCAATACCACTTTTATTCTTTTGCTTCTAACTTTATTTTATGAGGTCCTCTTTTTATTCTTTTCAGTTTTTACTAGCGAAATTTTTGAGCCAATACTACTTTTATTCTTTTGCTTCTGACTTTGTTTTATCTTCTTTTTTTTTGCTTTCCTTTTCTTACTTTATCTAATTAATTATAGCAAAGAAAGAAAAAGAAAATTCGGTTTAGAAGAACAAAGAATCCTTCCAGAACTGCAAAATCTACTGATCTTTTTCTCGCTAATTGTGTTATCCATCACAGTTTCACGACGTCTATAATATTAATATCATAATTTTCTAATTAAATCTTTTTCATTGTATTTAAATAGTTGCATACTTATATGATGGGATTGATAGTAACTTTACGTCAAGAAAAGTTAAGCACTCACGAAATTAAAATTCTGGATCCGCCACTGGTGAGGACACGTACTACTGAGCAGGGTGGACAGCCACCAGTACCACCAGTCAGGGCCGCGAGAGGCCGAGGTCACGGTAGAGGCCGCGGTAGGGGCAGAGGTGCAGCTCGCACAACACCTAGGGCATCACCTGCAGATACACCAGTTGCCCCAGTTCAGGAGCAGGTTCAAGTTGTGGATGAGCCTGTGGGACTAGCTCAGGCACCACCTGTGCCCATTGTGATTCCAAGCCTTCAGGAGGCCTTAGCTCAGATTCTGACGGTTTGCACCGGCCTTGCTAAGGTGGCTTCGGCTCAGGCCGTACCTGCCACTTCTCAGGCCGGAGGAGGTACTCAGACTCTTGCTGCCCGTCACTCCAGAGCAGGTAGTGCAGGGACTTCAGATACTGGGGGCACTACCAGCCTAGCCGGTTGCAGCTACTCAGGCCCATGTGGTTCCTGTTATGTCTGATGATGAGCAGCATAGATTGGAGAGTTTGGGAGACTCCAGCCTCCATCTTTCAGTGGTACAGAGGCGGAGGATGCCCATGATTTCTTGGACAAGTGTTAGAGGATTCTCCGTACAACAGGTATTCTGGAGACATGTGGGGTCTCGTTAACTACTTTTCAGTTCTCTAGGGCTGCCTTCAGTCGCTGGGAGGCTAATGAGAGGCGTAGGCTGATCGGCGCAAAAACCCTTACATGACAGGAGTTCTCCGTTCTCTTCCAAGGGAAGTTCATGCCTCAGTCCTGCAGAGAGGAGCTACGCAGGCAGTTCGAGCAGCTTCGTCAGGGTGATATGTCTGTGACGCAGTACGAGATGAGGTTTTTTGAGTTGGCTCGTCATGCAGTCTGGTTGGTTCCCACAGATAGGGAGATGATCAGGAGGTTCATTGATGGTCTCACATTTCAGCTGCGATTAATTATGACTAGGGAGAGAGTGCCTGGTACTACTTTTGATAAGGTTATCGGTATTGCCCGTTAGATAGAGATGGTCCGCAGTTAGGAGTGGGTTGAGAGGGAGGCCAAGAGGCCTGGTGGACAGGGTGGATTCGGCGATGTTCCTTCTGGGGGTCAGTTCTACCACGGTAGGGGTCGTCCTTACAGACATGCTCAGACGGCTCGCCCAGTTCACCGTGGTGCATCATATGGCCATGGTTCACACAGTTATCAGTAGGGTCACTCATCTCTCAGTGGCCTTCCAGCTCAGAGTTTGTCTCATGCTCTATCGTGTCAGGGCTCATCTATGCCAGGTCCTTCTACCAGTTATCCCGATGCTTGGGGCTCCCTCCCGTCCCCACTACCAGCATCGGGGGTTGCTATGAGTGTGGAGAGTTTGGTCATATCAGGAGATATCGTCCCTACCTTACAGGAGTTCCGGCTCAGCGGAGGAGTCAGGCTACGGCTTCAGCACCAGTTACTTCACCACCCGCTCAACCAGCTCGGGGTGGGGCCCAGTCAGCTAGAGGTTACCCTAGAGGGGGAGGGCGATCAGGTGATGGTCAGGCCCGATTCTATGCTCTTCCTGCCATACCAGATGCCATTGCTTCAGATGTTTGCCACAGAGATGCCTTTGTATTATTTGACCCTGGTTCCACTTATTCATATGTGTCCTCGTATTTTGCTCATTATCTAGATATGCCCCGTGAGTCTCTAGTTTCACCTGTTCATGTGTCTATGTCGGTGTGTAATACTGTTATTGTGGACCGTGTATATCTGTCATATGTGGTGACTATTAGGAGTCTGGATACTAGAGTGGATCTCATGTGGCTTAGTATGGTTAATTTTGATGTGATTTTGGGTATGGATTGGTTGTCTCCATGTCGTGCGTTTTTAGATTGCCACGCGAAGACCGTGACATTAGCGATGTCGGGGTTTCCGAAGGTTGAGTGGAGCGGCTCTATAGACTATGTTCCCAGGAGAGTGATTTCATACTTGAAAGCTCAGCGGATGGTTGAGAAGGGTTGTCTATCTTATCTGGCCTTTGTGAGGGATTTTAGTGCAGAGACCCCTGCTATTGATTCTGTTCCGGTGGTGCGAGATTTCCCGGATGTGTTTCCTGCAAACCTCTCGGGCATGCCACTTGACTGGGATATTGATTTTGGTATTAATTTGGGGCCGGATACTCATCCCATTTCTATTGCACCGTATCGTATGGCATCGGCTGAGTTGAAAGAGTTGAAGGAACAGCTTCAGGAACTCCTTAATAAGGGATTTATTCGGCCTAGCGTGTCACCTTGGGGTGAACCAATTCTATTTGTGAAGAAGAAGGATGGTACTATAAGAATGTGCATTGATAATAGACAGTTGAACATGGTTACAATCAAGAACATGTATCCTTTGACGCATATTGATGATCTATTTGATCAGCTTTAGGGGGCGAGAGTGTTCTCCAAGATCGATTTGCGGTCAGGATATCACCAGCTGATGATTTGGGACTCAGATATTCTTAAGACAGCTTTCAGGACCCGATATGGCCATTATGAGTTCCTTGTGATGTCTTTTAGGCTGACCAACGTCCCAGCAGCTTTCATGCATCTGATGAACAGTGTGTTTCTGCCTTATCTTGACTCCTTCATTATTGTATTCATTGATGATATCTTGGTATACTCTCGTAGCGAGGAAAAGCATGCCCAGCATCTGAGGATCGTGTTGCAGCGGTTGAGGGAGGAGAAGCTTTATACCAAGTTCTCCAAGTGTGAGTTTTGGCTCAGCTCAGTGGCATTCTTGGGATAGTAGGTGTCTAGTGAGGTTATTCAGGTGGATCTGAATAAAATAGAGGTGATTCAGAGTTGGCCCAGGCCGTCCTCAGCTACGGCTATTTCTTGGCTTGGCCGGTTATTATCGTTGCTTTGTGGGGGGTTTCTCGTCTATTGCATCACCCTTGACCAAATTGACCCAAAGGGTACTCCTTTCCGGTGGTCGGATGAGTGTGAGGAGAGCTTTCAGAAGCTCAAGACTGCCTTGACCACAGCTCCAGTTCTAGTTTTGCCGTTAGCTTTAGGCTCCTATACAGTGTATTATGATGCTTCTCGGATCGGTATTGGGTGTGTTTTGATGCAGGAGGGTAGAGTGATTGCTTATGCTGCGTGTCAGTTGAAGCCTCATAAGAAGAACTACCCAGCTCATGATTTGGAGCTAGCTGCCATCGTTCATGCATTGAAGATTTGGAGGCATTATCTCTACGGTGTGTCTTGTGAGGTGTTTACGGATCATCGAAGTCTCCAGCACTTGTTCAAATGAAAGGATCTAAATTTGAGGCAGCGGAGATGGTTGGAGCGGCTAAAGGACTATGACATCACTATTATGTATCATCCAGGGAAGGTCAATGTGGTGGTCGATGCCTTGAGTAGGAAGGCGGTGAGTATGGGTAGTCTTTCTTTTCTTCCCGTTGGAGAGAGACCTCTTGCAGTTGATGTTCAGGCTTTGGACAACCAGTTCGTGATATTAGATATTTCAGAGCCCAGTCAGGTTCTAGCTTGTGTTTTTTCTCGGTCTTCTTTATTTGATCGCATCAGAGAGCGCCAGTATGATGATCCTCATTTGCTTGTCCTCGAGGACAGGGTTCAGCACGTTGATGCCAGAGATGTGACTATTGTGGATGATAGGGTAATGAGGATGCATGGATGGATTTGTGTGCCCAATGTGGATGTTCTATATGAGTTGATTCTTTAGGAGGCCCACAGTTTGCGTTATTCCATTCATCCGGGTGCCGCGAAGATGTACCAGGACTTGAGGCAGTACAATTGGTGGAGGAGGATGAAGAAGGACATAGTGGGGTTTGTAGCTCGGTGCCTTAGCTGTCAGCAGGTAAAATGTGAGCATCAGAGACCGGGTGGCTTGCTTCAGAGGATAGATATTCTAGAGTGGAAGTGGGAGCGGATCACCATGGATTTCGTAGTTGGGCTCCCACGGACTTCGAGGAAGTTCGATGCTATTTGGTAGATTGTGGATTGGTTGACCAAGTCCGCGTACTTCATTCCAGTGGGAACCAATTATTCTTCAGCATAGCTGGCTGAGATTTACATTCGAGAGATTGTTCGCCTTCACGGTGTGCCGGTTTCCATCCTTTCAGATAGAGGCACGCAGTTTACATCGCAGTTTTGGAGAGCCGTGCAGCGAGAGTTGGGCATTCAGGTGGAGTTGAGTATAACATTTCACCCTCAGAGGGACGGGCAGTCCGAGCGCACTATTCAGATATTGGAGGATATGTTACGTACGTGTCATTGATTTTAGGGGTTCATGGGACCAGTTTCTGCCACTCGCGGAGTTTGCTTATAACAACAGCTATCAGTCGAGCATCCAGACGGCCCCGTATGAGGCTTTGTATGGGAGGCTGTGTAGATCTCTGGTGGGTTGGTTTGAGCCCGGTGAGGCTAGGCTGTTGGGTACAGACATGGTTCAGGATGCATTGGACAAGGTTAAATTGATTCAGGAGCGGCTTCGCATGACGCAGTCTAGGCAGAAGAGTTATGCCGACAGGAAGGTCCGTGATGTGTCTTATATGGTTGGGGAGAAGGTTCTGCTGAAGGTTTCACCCATGAAGGGTGTTATGAGGTTCGGGAAGAAGGGCAAGTTGAGCCCTCGGTTCATTGGGCCTTTTGAGGTACTTCAGAGGATTGGGGAGGTGGCTTACAAGCTTGCCTTGCCACCTAGCTTGTCGAGTGTGCATCCATTATTTAATGTTTCTATGCTCCAGAAGTACATCGGCGATCCGTCTCATATTTTTGATTTCAGCACGGTTCAGTTGGATGGTGATTTGACTTATGATATGGAGCCTGTGGCTATTCTGGGTTGGCAGGTTCAGAAGTTGAGGTCAAAGGATATAGCTTCAGTAAAGGTGCAGTGGAGAGGTCAACCGATTGAGGAGGCTACTTGGGAGACCGAGCGGGAGATGCGGAGCAGATATCCACACATATTTGAGACTCCATGTATGTTTTTACACCAGTTCGAGGACGAACGTTTGTTTAATAGGGGAAGGATGTAACGACCCGGCCGGTTGTTTAGAGAGTTGTAGCCCTGTTCCCCCTTTTTTTGATCATTTTTGTACTTCACAGTTGCTTTATGACTTATTGGGTAGTTGGTTCAGGTCCGGAGAGAATTCAGAGTGAGTTGAGACACTTAGTATCTTAATTGAAAGCTTAAGTTGGAAAAGTCGACCAGATGTCGACTTATGTGTAAATGACTTCGGATTTGAATTTTGATAATTCCGTTAGCTCCGTTGGGTAATTTTGGGCCTAGGAGCACGTACGGATTGTGATTTGGAGGTCCGTAGTAGAATTAGGCTTGAAATGGCAAAAGTTGAATTTTTGAAAAGTTTGGCCGGGAGTGGACTTTTTGATATCGGGGTCGGATTCTGATTCCGGAAGTTTTAGTAGGTTCGTGGGGTCATTTTTAACTTGTGTGCAAAATTTGAGGTCAATCGGACGTGATTTGGTAGGTTTCGGTGTTGTTTGTAGAATTTAGAAATTCCAAAGCTCATTAGGCATAAATTCGTGAGTAATTCGTGTTTACGATGTTGTTGGAGGTGATTTGAAGATTCGACTAAGTTCATATGATGTTTTAAGACGTGTTGGTATTTTGGTTAAGGTCCCGGGGGCCTCGGGTTGATTTCGGGTGGTTAACGGACTTGGAATAGAAGTTGAGGACTGCTGATATTTGGTCTGTTGCTGGTGTGATCACACCTACGAGGATGCTAGACGCAGATGCGATGCCGCAGAAGCGGCCGGGACTACGCAGATGTGGAGCTGGGGCTGGCTTTGGGTAAGCTCATATGCGAAGGAAACTGCGCATCTGCGAGCCCGCAAATGCGAGAAGGGCTCCTGAGATGCGGAGTAGTGAGGGAAGGTTGTTTCCGTAAAAGCGGATGAGGGGCCGCAGAAGTGTCTCCGCAGGTGTGAGACATGGAGCGCAGGTGCGAGCCCAGTGATTTAAGCGAATTCCGCAGAAGCGAAGGAATCACCAAAGAAGCGGTTTCGCAGGTGCGGATATGAGGCCGCAGGTGCGAAAGGCCTGGGTAGAACATATAAATACGGGACTTCGAGATTTTTCACAATTTTCACCACTTTGAGCTCAGATGTTGGAGAATGTTTAGAGGGATTTTGAAGTGATTACTGAGGTAAGATCCTTACGTCCATTTATCTTTAATAATGATGTTTCCCCACTGATTTTATACCTAGTTGGTGAGTTTTTGAGGTGACATTTTTGGGTTTAGGGCTAGAGAATTTGAGAGTGAATTTTGGGGATTTGGATGACCAAATGGTGTTGGATTTTGATAAATTTGGTATGGTTATACTCGTTAGTGAATGGACATTCAGGTTTTGTGACTTTTTGTCGGATTTAGAGACGTGGGCCCGGGGGCCGGTTTGAGCCAATTTCGGATTTTGGCTTATAATTTCGTGCTTTGCTTATGGAATTGATTCCTTTTGCCTATAATAATTGTATTGTACTTCTTGTGGCTAGATTCGGGGCATTTGGAGATCAATTAGAGAGGCAAAGGCACTTTGGAGTAGAGTTTTGCGCGGTTTAAGGTAAGTAACAGTTTTAAATCTAGTCCCGAGGGTATGAAACCCCAGATTATGCGTTATGTGATTGATTTGGAGGTGACGCACAAATTAGGTGACGGGCGTGTAGGCATGCACCATAGGAATTGGGACTTGGTCAATTCCGTGGAACTATAAAGTTGAATAACTTATTTTTAGATATATGCTCTCCCTGTGTTATAGAAATTTGACTACAAATCATGTTAGAAATCATGCTTAGGCTATGTGATGATACTGTTGGGACCTGCAGAGGTCGCGTACTTGTCGAATTATTTTCTAATTGTTGTCTTGTACTTAGTGATGGGTTTACTTGCGTATCATATCCCATTCTCTTCCTGATTCTTGTTGATACGCTATGTTATTTGTGTTTGGGCTGATCTTTATGATTTCTGAGAGCCCGAGAGATTGGAGAGGTTGGTGACTGAGTTAGGGCCCGAGTGCCGAGCTGTGAGCTATATGTATATATATGGATTGGGTTTTATACCACAACGAGCCTGAGGGTTGTATGTATATGGATCGGGTTACGCGCCGCAACGAGCCTTAGGACTTTATATATATATATATGGATCGCATTGCACGCCGCAATGAGCCTTATGGCTATTTATATATTATGGGATCGGGCTGCACGCCGCAGCGATATAACGTTTGGGCTGAAAGAGCCCTTCCAGAGTTTGTACATCCCCATTGAGCGCAGGTACCTATCGAGTGTGAGTGTTGAGGGCTGAGAGCCAAGTGATGAGCTATTGAGAAAGAATGAGTACCGTTACCCTGAGAGGCAGTATTTTCTTCCATTATTGTTGCACATAGTTGTTATATTTCATTGTTTTGAAAACTTCTGAGGAATATTATATCAGAATTTTACTTGAACTTGGCATTTATAAATTGATTTGACTTAAACTGCCGAATTTGAAATCAGGTCTACTTTCTTGTTGAGATTACTGAAAATGAACTATAACTGTGTTGCTCGTCACTATCTTTCAGTTCCTTATTTATTATTGTTACTTACTGAGTTGGTTGTACTCACGCTACACCCTGCACTTTGTGTGAAGATCTAGGTGTTCCCGGTCATAGCGGGTGTTGATACTTGAGCAGTTGATTCCGGAGACTATCGAGGTAGCTGGTGTTCGCTGGCCTTGGCTCTCCTTTATTATATTTATCGCATTTTAGTTCTTATTCCTTAGACGTTGTTTAAAGGCCCCGTAAATATTTTATAATGATTTAAGATTTTAAAGTGTGCCCACTGTATTTGGGAATAACGTATTTGAGTATTAAAGGAGACCAATGGGATAGAGCCACATCATGTTGAACTGATAATGTATGTTTAGGGTGTGTTTGAATATACTAAGGTGTTTTGGGAATGGCAAGAACGTGTGTGGAACAAGTTGGACACATTAAGTGGAAATGATGTTTCAATTGGAACAAGACCCAACTTTAAATGAATATAACTCCCTCAATATAATGACTTAGGTGGTGATATACCTGCCCTTTGAATCTAGTTTCCACCGCATAAAACCGTTTGTCATTTGGATATGTATACAGAAAGTTATGGCCATTTTACTGGACCTGTGTCATATGTACGGCCGCGCATATTTGAGAGTTTCTGCCTCAGGTGCGCGGCCAATGCGCGGCCGCGCACGTAGGAACTCATTAAATAACCCCAAGGCCCGGTATAGAGAGGGGTTAAGTCATTTTGGCCTAAAATCTGATATTTTTAGAGTAAGAGAGTGTGTCCTAGAGTGAGAAGGTGTTCTTCAATAATTGTTCTTCAATTCTTGCTCAAGTTTTAGAAGATTAAGAAGGGAAACTCACTAGGTCTTATTGTGAGGTTGAGACTTAATAGAGAGAGGAGTTTCTACTGAACGTTTGAACCAATAACAGAGTGAATTCGAGAAACTCACTTGAACAATAGAAGTGAATCGACTAGATTTAAATGCGAGACAATTATCTTGCACCTATCCAATCAACCCCTTATTTTCTCCCATTGATATCTTTCCTTACTCATTACTTGCGTTGATTGTTATTAGTCAATAGTTCAGACTTTTAGTAAATTTTAAGTTTAATCACACAAATCTAAGTTGTCGATCATCTTGGATAGCAATTAAACTAGAGTCTATGAAAACACTATTTAAATCCAATCCTTTTGGATACGATATTATATTATATTGTATTCGACTAGCGAGCTTATTTAAGTGTGTGTTTTGTGCTCATCACTCATACAACCGAAATCCACGTGCTCGTGCTACAGTCATAACCCTGCCTCAAGTCCTCCAGACTGGCCCATCATCAGCACACATAAATCACATCTCGCACCTCATCCATGGAATCACAAGACAGTGATGCACAACTGATACCGAGCGGCGAGCGCTCATATACGCACACGAATGCGTGGAGGGAATTCAAAAAGTTATGTTTCAAGCTGAATCTATGCCGCACGATAAGGAAAGAAGTGATGAGAAGTTTATCCTAAATACCCTGTAGCTTCTCGAAGATAGGTATGGACGTCATCATACCGATCCACAAGACTCTACTAGACACTTGCTCGTGACTTGTAGAACCTATGAACCTAGAGCTCTGATACCAACTTATCATGATCCTAAATACAACTAGTCGTGATGGCACCTAACTCAACTCGCTAGGTAATTCAATTAACAATTAACCAGTTTAATGAGATTTAATAAGAAATGCAATGATAATACAATTGCTTTTATACAAGAATTTCCCAAGGACTGGTAGCACAAATCATGACCTTCTAAGATTTAGAATTTACAAAGCCGGTATAAAATAACGTACATCATCTGTTTACAATTTACATAAACAGATTTAAAATTCTAAAGCTACCAAGATCAAGAGGTAGCTATGACCGAAACACATGTACATCTTCAAATCCAGCCCCCGTCGTGCACAACAACATCAGCATCCAACATCTGCACGCAAGGTGTAGAAGTATAGTATGAGTACAACCGACCCCATGTACTCAATAAGTAACCAACCTAACCTTAGGTTGAAATTAGTGATGAGCTGGGTCAAGGGTCAAAGTCCAACTCCAATAACCAGCAACAGTTCATAACAGTATAATAAAGATGGTACAAGAAATAACTCGGCTTGTTCACTGTTACGAAAAATAGGCATGCTTTTCAAGTATAACAGTAGATCCCAAATCTTTCACCGAAAACTCCAAACTAATATATATAGCTAAGTTTGTAAACTATGATTCTTCCAAAAAACCTTCCAACAACAAATATGATATTTCATTTTCAGATAGCATGAGGAAATTATAACTTTATGCCTATATGTCAATATACAAGTGAAATCATGAATGTCACCAAAAACTTGGTAGCAGGAGCAAATGCATCTCTATGCATGTATTTCAAGTACGCATGTCAAATGCTATGCATCTCAGTGATTAACTCACGTACTCACTCTCAGAGTACTCCATCACTCAGTACTGTACGGGGTAGGTCCAGCCCAGGGAAGATCCATCCCTCAATATAAATAGCAACTGACAGTCAGTCACTCAGTACGATTTAGGTCAAATCCAGCCCAGGGAAGATCCATCCCAAAAATATATATGTTTAGGGCAAATCCAGCCCAATGCAAATGATTGCTAGCAATTACGCCCACTGTGGCTTATTATAAACCGAGCGCTATAATAAGCCAAATCCTAGCATGAATCAATAAATCTTGCTGCGACGTGCAGCCCGATCCCATAAACATCACTCACAACAGGATCTCGGCCTCACTCAATTATCAATCTCTCCAGTCTCTCGGGCTCACAATACTCATGCTAAGCAGCCCTAATCAATGATATGAGATGTGACAACATACATTAACGAGACTGAGATGCGATATGTAATGATGAATACGACTGAGTACATAACTGCAATTAAGCAAATAACTTATCAGCAAAGAACGACCACTGTGGGTCCCCAATAGTAGCAGCATATTGCCTAAACATGATTTCTAGCATGAATTGCAGCTCAAGTGCCCTAACACATAGAGTACAGTAAAAATATTCAGATAAAATAGCTACCGAGTTCCATGGAATCCATTCAATCACAATTTATACGGTGCACGCCCACACGCCTATCATCTAGTATGCGCTTCACCTCAGCATCAATCACATAACACTTAATTCAGGGTTTCATATCCTCAGCACCAAGTTTAGAAGTGTTACTTACCTCGAACAAGCCAAATCCAATATCGAATAAGCCAAATCCAATATCGAACAAGCCAAGCGATGCTCTAAAATATCATCTTACATGTACCGACCTCCGAACGGCTTGAAACTAGCCAAAAGCAACTCAAATACATCAAATAATACCAAAGGAAACAAACCCAATTAATAAAGGTCGAATCTTTAATCAAAAGTCCAAAACTAACTCAAAGGTCCAACCCGGGTTCGTGCCTCGGAACTCGACGAAACTTATAAAATACAATAACTCATTCAATTACGAGTTCAACCATAATAGTTTCACTCAAATCCGACTCCGAATCAATGTTCAAAACTCGAAAATTCGCTTTATGAAGTTTTATGCAAAAACCCCCAATTTCTCTTTAAAATCCATAATAAAATTACCAAAAATGAAGATAAAATCATGAAATATGATCATAATTGAGTCAAGAATGCTTACCCCAAGTCACATGGTGAAAATTGCTTCAAGAATCATCTCAATCCGAGCATCCAATCTCAAAATATGATATAATAACCAAACCCTCGAACTTAAAGATTCTGCCCAATCATTTTCGCTTTTGCGAAAAAACATCCTGCTTCTGCGGACCCGCGTATCGGCCCAAACTTTGCTTCTGCGAACCAACCAAACTCAGTAGCTATCACTTCTGCGGTTCGCACCTGTGTGCCCACAGGTGCGGCTCTGCCATCGCACATGTGCCATACCTCGCCCCTGCGACCCAAGGCACCGCTTCTGCGCTTCCGCAGGTGCAACCCATTTCTCGCATCTGCAGAGCCCTGCTCCCAGTTCCGCTTACGCTCCTGCGACTCCTTTGTCGCTTCTGCGACCATCGTCTAGAACTCGTGCGATCATACCAGGTCCTGCCACCAGTAACTTTAGCCAAAAATGATCCAATTATCCGAACCTCGTCTAGAACTCACCTGAGCCCTTCGGGACATTGTCCGAATATACAAACAAGTACCATAACATAACACGGACTTACTAGAGTATCTCAAACCACACATAACAACATCAAAATGACGAATCGCACCTCAATTCAAAATTTAATAAACTTTGAACTTTTAACTTCCAAAACTCGTGCCGAAACATATCAAATCAACGCGGAATGAACTCTAATTTTACATACAAGTCTCAAATAGCATAACGAAGCTATTACAATTCCTGGAACCACAATCTGAATCCGATATCCATAAAGTCAACTCCCGGTCAAACTTATAAATTTTTCAAACCTTCAAATTTCCAACTTTCGCCAATTAGCGCCGAATCCTTCTAGAAATATCCAAATGCAAATCCGGACATACGCCCAAGTCCAAAATCACCATCCGAACCTAACGGAACCATCAAAACTCTTCTCCTGGGTAAAATTCAAAAAATTCAAACTTGGTCAACTCTTCCAACTTAAAGCTTCAACGATAAAATTTATTCTTTCAAATTGATTCTGAATAACCTGAAAACCAAAACCGACGATTCACATAAGTCATAATATATCATACGGAGCTACTCATGCCCTCAAACTACCGAGCGAAGTGTAAATGCTCAAAACGACCGGTCGGGTCATTACATTATTACATGAAACTAATATCTTAGGGCTTCATAAACATTTGGGGCTATTTATCGTGCTCATTACTATGTATTTTTGCAATATTTGTTGTATGTAGTACTTTTGGTAACCTCTTTTTCATTTCTAATGATAATATATCTAATAAATTGACAAACTTTTGGCTTTTTAATTTCGTGGAAAAGCAATAGGTTGCATACAACTTATCTAAGATGGTAGAAAATATTTTATTAATTATATAATTTTAAACGAATAAACTAAAATAAATAAATAGTTGTGTCAAAATATTCCTTGAGAATGAAGAAAAATAATTGTAGAAAATCTATAAAAATATTTGTGGAAGATTAAATAATATTCTTTTGGATAGAGTGTTGTATCCTATATATCAAACAACAGAAAACTTCAATTGAAAAGATTACCCGAAAATTTTTAATTGAATACTCGAAAAACGAATAAGTATTGCATTTCTTTGTAGTGTAAAACCCGTATGAAGGGCGGAAGAAAATAAATTAATTTGACAGATGAATAAAAATATTATTTACAGAATATAGAATCGGCGCAACTAGGTTCATTTAAAAAAAATAGTTTTTGAATTGGAGTTTGAATATATATATCTATTACCTTGTAAATATAGATTCTTATGCAATGAAGTTAATAAAAATGAGATAGAGCTTATTGGCAGGCACTTTTTATAATCTAAGCAAGTCTCCTACGTAACTAATGTTTCCACTGCACAACAAAAAATAAAATCATATGTATAGAAATATATACAAGATATTGTATCTTAATCAAATGCACCGCTAAGTTTTGCAAAGGAAGAAATATCACATGGTATTATGGGGACAATGCGTTGCATGAAAGTAATATAAATTAAAATACAATTCAATGATAGTGAAATTGAATAAAATTAAGTATTTTACAGTGTTATATTGTGTGACTTGGAGCAAAAACTAATGCTGCTAAGAAGATAGGTAATTAAGAAGTATGCATGCTCAGTTCATTTATGTGTATTATGCAGAATCAAGAATTGTATCAAATGATACTATGTGGTAATTAGAAAACAAAAGAGAGTAGTGTATGGTAAGTTGGTAACTATAACTAAGTATATTTGAGCTTTCAAGATTGAATTGAACGCTTGACATTTGCGTAGATATTCTTTAATCTCCGATTTTTATGTCGGGCTACAAAATATTCTATTGATGAACTACAAAAATATTTATCTAATTGTGTGATAAAAATATTACTAATACTAACTTGAAGAGGTTTCGAAAGATCATAAAAATAAAAGAATTCAAGACAGGAAAGTTTTAAGACCTATAATATCAATTGACGAATAGGTAATACTATTTTTTTGTTTTATATTCTTATTTAAATTGCATTTATTAATAATATCAACTGCTGTTTAATTCTTAATAAGGAAAAAGATCCAAGCAACACTTTTTAATAATCATGTCGATATATTTTCAATATTTCTTATCATCGTAGGTTCAGCAGATATCGAATCATCATAACCTCGATAAACAAATTACCATATGATGATCCACATTAATCATTTGCAAAAAGTTGTGCTTTATTCTTTCAAGAATAATTATTTACTCAAATTTATGTTTAAGTAATATTAATACAATTATTTTATAAAGTTGTGTACTACATGACTCATCATACAAATGAAATGAATGTGCCGACAACAATACTCATGCATCTTGGTGATATCTAAATATCTTGACTTCAACATATGACGATCCACATTGACCATTCACAGAAACTTGTATTTTATACTTTCAAGTATAATTATTTATTTCAAGCTTTGTTTTAGTAATAGTAATATAATTTTACACAATCGTGTGATATATGACTCGATACACACGTGCAACGCACGTGTCGAGAAATTAGTCTATATTATTATAAAGGTGAAAAGCCCTTGTAATGACCTGGCATGTCGTTTTGAGCAATTGTACTTTGCTCAGAAGTTTGAGGGCATGAGTAGCCCAGTATGATGTATTATGACTTCTGTGAATCATCGGTTTTGGTTTTCAGCTTATTCGGAATCAATTTGGAAGAATGAATTTCATTGTTGAAGCTTTAAGTTGGAAGAAGAGATTAAATTTTACCTCGGAATGGAGTTCTGATAGTTCCGTTACGTCTAGATGGTGATTTTAGATTCGAGCGTATGCTTGAATTTGCATTTAGATATTTCTAGAAGTATTCGACACCAATTGGCGAAACTGAGAAATTTGAAGGTTTGGGAAGTACATAAGTTTGACCGCGAGTTGACTTTGTATATATCGGATTCGAATCGTGATTCCGGGAATTAGAATAGCTTCGTTATGTCATTTGGGACTTATGTGCAAATTTTGAGTTCATTCCGAGTTGATTTGTTATGTTTCGGTGCGAGTTTTGGAAGTTCAAAGTTCAAAGTTCATTTGAGGTGCGATTCATCGTTTCGATGTTGTTATGTGTGATTTGAGGCCAAGAGTAGGTCCGTGTTATGTTATGGAACTTGATGGTATATTAGGAAGGGGTCTTGAAGGGCTCGGGTGAGTTCGGATGAGGTTTTGGATCATTTTTGAAAATTTTGGCTAAGGCTGGTTTGGCAGAGGTTCTAGTGTGACCGCACCTGCGGAGCTATGGGCGCATGTGCGGAGCCACAAAAGCGGAAACGTCATCGCGGAAGCATCATCGCAGAAGCAAAAGAAGATTGGGCTTCGAGTCTTCGCAGATGCGGAGGAAGAGGCGCACCTGCGTGTGCGCAGGAGCGGAAACAATGATAGCAGAAGCAGGAATTGACTGGGTTACTGTGGAGCGCGGATGCGGAAAGATTTCCGCAGGTGTAGACTAGCACCTGCGTGTGTGTAGTCGCAGAAGCGGATGCAGTGGAGCCTTGGGCAAACTGCAAGAGCGGAGGATTTCTTGCACCTGCGAGACCGCATGCGCGACTAAATGAATTGCAGGTGCGAAAGTGCTGGGCAGAGTATTAAGTTCAAGGGTTTCGTGATTTTCTTCATTCTGGACATTTCAAGCTTGGGCTTAGGTGATTTTTGAGAGGTATTTCGAAGGGATTCTTGAGGTAAGTCACTTGTGGTTAATTTTGTTCACTAATTATGTTTCCCCATTTAGTTTCCCACCTAGTTTGTATGTTTTTGAAGTGTAGTTTTGGGAGTTTGAGGCTAGGGATTTGGAGAGTTTAATTTGGGGATTTGAGTGACGATTTGGTGTTGGTTTTTGATAAATTTGGTATGGTTGGACTCGTGGTTGAATGGGCTTACGTATTTTTGTAACTTTTATTGGATTCCAAGTCGTGGGCCCGGGGGTGGGCGGGTTTTTAGTTGACTTTTGACCTTTTGATTAAGAACATAGTATTTTCTTATAGAATTGATTCCTTTAGCTCGTGTTGATTGTGTTGAATTGCTCTTGGCTAGTTTCTAGTCGTCCGGAGGTCGGTACGTGCGAGATGACATTTTTGGAGCACTGTTTGTCTTCCTCGGCATTGGACTTGGCTTGCTCGAGATAAGTAACACTTCTAAACTTGGAGTTGAGGGTATGAACCTTGATTATACGTGTTATGTGATTTGTTTGGAGGTGACGCACATGCTAGGTGAAGGGCGTGTGGCCGTGAACTATAGAAATTGAGACTCAGTCGATTCCGTAGAGTTGTGTAGTCAATTAACATGTATTTTTCATGTGTTAGAGAAACTGAGCGGTGACTCATATTAGAAATCATGCTTAGGCAAATGCTGGTATTATTGGGACCTACTGAAGTCGTTTCTGCTATCGAATTATTTGTTTAATTTATAATTTCGTACTCAGTCACATTTATTCATTGCATATAATATCTCAATCTCTGTTGTTATTTATTGATACATCATATCATCATTTTGGGCTAGTTTCATGACATTGTGAGCCCGAGAGACTGGAGAGATTGATGACTGAGTGAGGCTGAGGGCCTTATTGTGAGTGATATTTATGGGATCGGGCTACAAGCCGCAACATGTTTTTATTTATTTATGCCTGGCCGGGCTTATTATAGTGCTTGGGCTGAAGGAGCCCCTCCGAAGTCTGCACATCCACAATGAGCGCAATAGATGTTATAGTTGAGATGGAGTTCTCTAGGCATGGAGTTGCCCTATATATTCATATTTGGGATGGAGTTTCCAGGGCATGAAGTTGCCCTATATATTCACATTTTGGATGGAGTTCCCTGGACATGGAGTTGCCCTATACATTTATATTGAAGGATGTATCTTCCCTAGTCTAGACCTGCCCCGTACAGTACTGAGTGATTGACTACTCTGAGAGTGTGAGTACATGAGCTCATCATTAAGATGCATTGTTGTGATGACCCAAAAGGTTTTCTTATACTTTAGAACTCAAATCTGCGCTCTTAAGCCTTTAAAACCTCATTTTAACTCTCCTCGATTTATGTGCGTAGTCCGGGCAGGTTTCCAGAAAGTTTTTATGTTAAAAACTAATGAAAATAAAAATTGTTGCCTTAAAAGTTTATTTTAGTTGACTTCGGTTAATATTTTTGGTAAACGAGCCTGGATCCGTATTTTGACGGTCCCGGTGGGTCCCAAAATAATTATGTGACCTGGACGTATGCCCGGAATCGAATTCGTAGGTCCCAAGCTCGGGTTATGAATTTTTGATGAAAATTAAAAGTCTGAAAATTAATTTTTTTAAGAATTGATTGATGTTTGGCATTGTTAGTATCGGGTCTGTATTCTGGTTTCGGTGCCCGGTATAGATTCATTATGATATTTAAGACTTGTCTGTAAAATTTGGTGAGAAACGGAGTTGATTTGACGTGATTCGGACGTCCAGTTGAGAAAATAGAAATTTTAAAGTGTTCTTGAGAATTTCATTTGATTTGGTGCTAAATTCGTAGTTTTAGGTGTTATTTTGGCGATCTGATCGCGCGAGCAAGTTCGTATGATGTTTTTAGACTTGTGTTCATGTTTGGTTTGGGGCCCCGAGGGCTCGGGTGAGTTTCAGATAGGCCGCGGAATGTTTTGGACTTTGGAAATATGGTTTTTTCTGCAGAGTCTGTGTTCTGGCATGTCCTTCTTCGCGTTCGCGAAGGTACTCTCGCGAACGTCAAGAGTAAACTGGGTAGCTGAAATTTTCTTCTTCGCGAACGCGAAGGCCTGGTCGCGAACGTGAACTGATGGGGGACTTACCCTTTACGAACGCGACTGGCTCAACGCGAACGTAAAGCATGTGGGGATCTGGGGGGGGGGGGTCGTTGCTTCATCGCGAACGCGAGCCATGTCTCGCGAACGCGAAGGGTAGGGGGAAGTAATCATCTCAAACACGAGCTAGGTTTCGCGAACGCGAAGGCTTGGCAGCCAGTACCCATCGTGAACGCGACAGTGCTCTCGCGAACGCGATGAACACTGTCACCCAACACTTAACAGAATCCAAACAAACGGGATGTTAGCCAAAAACTCATTTTTCTCAAAAACCAAATGGTGAGAGGCGATTTGTCAAGAGTCATTTCTTCCCCAAATTATTGGTAAGTCATTCTAAACCATTTTTTTTCAATTACCCATTAAATTTCTTGAATTTTCAACAAAAATTCTAGAGTTTTCAAGGTAGAATTAGGGGTTAGGGTAGAAACTAGGAATTTCGGGAATTTGGGGATTTAGACCTCAATTTGGGATCGGATTCCAAAACCAATTATTTATTCGGGCTCGGGGTTGAATGGGTAATAGGATTTTGGTCTGAACCTCGGGTTTTGACCAAGCGGGCCCGGGGTCGATTTTTTGACTTTTTGGAGGAAAGTTTGGGAAATTTAATTTATGAAATATAATTGATTCCTTTAGCAATATTTGATATTATTGAGTCATTTTTGAATAGATATGAGTTGTTTGGAGGTGAATTCCAAAGAAAAAGTTGTGATTGAGAATTAAGTGACCTTCGGAGCAAGGTAAGTGTTGTGTCTAACTTTGGCTTGAGGGAATAGGTATTGTGTGAGTATTTGCTATGTGTTTTGTTGTTGAATGCGACATATAGTTGAGGTGACGAGCATCTATACGTTGTGATCGAGTCATAGCATGCGAGTGAAATTCCATTTCTTGCAAATTTGTAGTCTTAAATCTTGTTATCCATGCTTATTGTCGTTGTTGAAATGTTAGGAGACTTGTATCTGGTTCCACCAAGGTCGATAAAATTATGAATATTGATTCGAGGTCGAGATGTTAAATTGTGAAATTAATCATTAATGAAATATTGATTTCTTGTGAAACTTCTCTCTATCCGTTGTTGTTGATTCTGTGAATTGTGAGGAAGAGTGTAAAGCACGAAGGGTGATGCCGTGCATAATTTAATTATATTGTGAGGAAGAGTGTAAAGCACGAAGGGTGATGCCGTGCATAATTTAATTATATTGTGAGGAAGAGTATAAAGCACGAAGGGTGATGCCGTGCATAATTTAATTATATTGTGAGGAAGAGTGTAAAGCACGAAGGGTGATGCCGTGCAGTTTTCCTTGCTGTTTAATTTGCTCAATTCGTTTAAGGATTTTCTGTTTAATTCTGTCTTTTCATTATTCTCACTCTTTATGTTGTACTCCCCCACGGTATGTTCCCTTCCCATTATTTCTCCGTTATTGCTTTATTTACTGCCGTTGCCACTAGCATGATTATACTGTTCAGGTTGTTTGTGGGTGTCTTGTCCTAGCCTCGTCACTACTTCGCCGAAGTTAGGCTCGACACTTACCAGTACATGGGGTCGGTTGTACTGATGTTGCACTCTACACTTTCCGTGCAGATTTTGATATCGGCTCAGGTTGATCGAGATTTGCTACTGGTCTGCTGTCCGGAGACTCAAGGTAGATTTTTCGGCATTCATAGACCTTGAAATCCTCGTCTATCTTTTATGTCCTACTGTTTTCTTTCATTCAGACAGTTGTATTTCTTTCAAACTATTATTTGTCATAAATTCTAAAATGCTCGTGAATGGTGACTTCAGATCCGGGTGGTAGTAGTTAATAAAATATTATGATATTCCGCACTTATTATATTTCATCTTAGTTAATTATTTTTAATTATTGAATGGAAATAAGGAATTGGTTAATGATTCTCTAACATTGGTTTGCCTAGCAAGTAAAATGTTAGGCGCCACCACGGTCCCGTTGGTGGGAAATTTTGGGTCGTGATAGTTGGTATCAGAGCACTAGGTTGCCTAGGTCTCACGATTCATGAGCAAGATTAGTAGAGTCTGGAGGATCGGTACGGAGATGTATGTGCTTATCTTCCAAAGGCTATGAAGTTTAGGAACAAGTTTCACTTTTTTTCTTCTCTGTCGTGCGATTTTGCTTTCTCAATGCTAATTGAACTCTTCTACTCTTATTCTCTCGCAGATGGCGAGAACACGTACCGCTTACTCAGCTGAGTAGCAGCCAAAGCCTCCAGTGGTTGCTCCTACGCGGGGCAGAGGTCGAGGCCGAGGCAGGGGCAGGGCTCAGCCTAGAGCCCAAGCAGCAGCCCAACAGTGGAGCCTCAGATAGAGCTGGAGGAGAAGGTTCCAGTCTAGATTGTTCCTGCCGGACCAGCTCAGGTTCCGGAGGGGTTCATTGCCACCCCAGTCTTCAGGACACTTTGGTCCGTTTGGTGGGCTTTATGGAGAGTCTGGCCCAGACTGGCGCATTTCCCATGGCACCAGTAGTCTCTAGGGATGGAGGAGGATCCCCGACTCCTACCACTCCCACTCCAGAGCAGATAGCTCCCCAGTATCAGGCTCCAGCAGCTCAGCCAGCCGGATTAGTTCAGCTGGTTATTGCGGCACAGGTCGGAGATGGGCCAGTTATGTCTTCTGAGGCCTTATATAGATTGGACAGGTTTATCAATCTCTTTCATATTCACTTCAGTGGTTCTCCTTTAGAGGATACCCAGGAGTATCTTGATAGCTATCACGAGGTTTTACGGAACATGGGTATAGTGGAGACCAATGGGGTCAATTTTGCTGCATTTCAAATGACTGGTTCCGCCAAGAAATGGTGGAGAGATTACTTGTTGACCAGACCAGCTGGGTTGCCTGCTCTTACTTGGGACCAGTTCTCTCAGCTCTTCATAGAGAATTTTCTGCCTATCACATTGAGAGAGAAGCGTCGCCGTCAGTTCAAGCGTCTCCAGCAGGGTAGTATGACTGTTACTCAGTATGAGACTCGTTTTGTGGATTTGGCCCGTCATGCTATTCTCCTGCTTCCCACCGAGAGAGTGAGGGTAAGGAGGTATATTGATGGACTTGCTCAGCCCATCAGATTGTAGATGGCTAAGGAGACTGGGAGTGAGATTTCTTTTCAGGAGGCTGCTAATGTCGCCAGACGAGTCGAACTGGTTCTTACTCAGGGAGGTCAGGGGTCTGACAAGAGACCTCGTCATTCCGGTGAGTTCAGCGGTGCCTCATCTAGAGGCATGAGTACTTTTGGTAGAGGCCATCCTCCCAAGTCATTTCATTCAGCGCTCCAGGCATCCCACGGTGCCTCAGGTGGTCGTGGCCTTCAGATGCATTATTCCGACCAGCTAGCCTATGGTGCGCCACCAGCTCCTATTAGTGCACCTCTACTCCAGAGTCATCAGGGTGGTTATTCAGGTCGAAAGGGTCAGTTTCAAGGTCAGCAGTCACAGCAGCCGAAGTTATGTTATACTTGTGGTTATCCGAGGCACATTGCTAGATTTTGCCCTCGGGCAAAAGGCAGCTCACAACATCAGAGTTCTCGTGCCATGGTTCCGGCACTAGTTGCTGCACCACCTGCTCAGCCAGCCAGAGGCAGGGGTCAGACAGCCAGAGGTAGAGGCCAGACTGTTAGAGGTGGAGGTCCGGCCGTTAGAGGTGGAGACCATCCAGCTAGAGGTCATCCCAAGGACGTAGTTCAGGGTGGTGAGCCCCAGCCCCGGTGTTATGCTTTCCTAGCCAGGCCTGAGGCTGAGTCGTCTGACGTTGTTATCACAGGTACTATTTTCGATTTTTCCAAAGAGATGCTTCAGTTCTATTTGATCCGGGATCTACTTACTCCTATGTGTCATTCTATTTTGCTTCCTATTTGGTTATGCCCCGTGATTCTTTGAGTGCTCCTGTGTATGTGTCTACACCAGTGAGAGATGCTATTATTGTAGATCGTGTTTATCATTCATGTGTGGTCACCATTAGGAGTCTTGAGACTCGTGTAGATCTTCTACTCCTCGACATGGTTGATTTTGATGTCATACAGGGTATGAATTGGCTGTCACCTTATCATACTATATTAGATTGCCACGCCAAGATAGTGACCTTAGCCTTGCCGGGGTTGCCTCGGTTAGAATGGAGAGGAAATCTTATCCATTCTGCCAACAGGGTTATCTCTTATGTGAAGGCTCGGCATATGGTCGAGAAGGGGTGTCTAGCTTATTTGGCTGATGTTCGTGATTCTAGTGCGGAGGTTCCTTTCATAGATTCGGTGCCGGTTATTCATGAGTTTCCAAAGGTGTTTCCTACAGACCTGCCGGGGATGCCACCCGATAGGGATATTGATTTCTACATTGATTTGGCTCTGGGCACTCAGCCTATTTCCATTCCGCCATATCGCATGGCCCCGCCAGAGTTGAAAGAATTGAAGGAGCAGTTGCAAGATTTGCTTGATAAGGGCTTCATTAGACCTAGTGTCTCGCACTGGGGTGCACCTGTGTTGCTTGTGAAAAAGAAAGATGGATCGATGAGGATGTGTATAGATTATCGGCAATTGAACAAAGTCACCATCAAGAACAAATATCCATTGCCGAGGATTGATGATTTATTTGATCAGATTCAGGGTGCCAAGGTGTTTTCAAAGATTGATTTGAGATCTGGCTACCATCAGTTGAGGATTAGGGCATCCGATGATCCTAAGACAACTTTTCGGATTCGGTATGGGCATTATGAGTTTCTAGTGATGTCATTTGGGCTGACAAATGCCCCAGCAGCATTCATGGATTTGATGAACTGGGTGTTCAAACCCTACTTGGATTCCTTTGTGGTTGTGTCTACTGATGATATCTTGATCTACCCCCACAGTCCAGAGGCGCATGAGCGGCACCTTCGGATCATTCTTCAGACTCTAAAAGACAGCCAATTATATGCTAAATTCTCAAAATATGAGTTTTGGTTGAGTTCAGTTGCTTTCTTGGGTCACGTTCTATCAGTAGAGGGTGTTCAGGTGGATCCTAAAAAGATTGAGGCAGTTCAGAACTGGCCTAGACCCACATCAGCTACAGAGATCCGTAGTTTCCTAGGTTTGGCGGGCTATTACCGTTGATTTGTGGAGGGGTTTTCATCCATAGCAACCCCATTGACCAGATTGACTCAGAAGGGTGCGTCGTTCAAGTGGTCAGACGAGTGTTAAGTGAGCTTTCAGAAGCTCAAGACTGCTTTGACCACGACACCGGTATTGGTGTTACCCGCAAGTTCAGTATCTGATACAGTATATTGTGACACATCTCATATTGGTCTGGGTGTGGTATTTATGCAGGGTGGCAAGGTTATTGCATACGCTTCACGGCAGTTGAAGGTTCACGAGAAGAATTTCCCTGTTCATGATCTAGAACTGGCAGCCATTGTTCATGCACTAAAGATTTGGAGGCACTACCTTTACGGTATGCCATGTGAGGTATTCACTGATCATTGAAGCTTGCAGTATTTGTTCAAGCAGAAGGAACTCAATTTGAGGAAGAGAAGGTGGTTGGAGCTATTGAAAGACTATGATATCACCATATTGTATCATCCTGGGAAGGCCAATGTGGTGGCCGATGCTTTGAGTAGAAAATCAGCTAGTATGGGTAGTCTTGCATATATTCCAGTGGGTGAGAGACCTCTTGCATTGGATGTTCAGGCCTTGGCCAACCAGTTCGTGAGGTTGGATGTTTCTGAGCCCAGCCGTGTTCTAGCTTGTACAGTTGCTCGGTCTTCTTTGTTTGAGAGCATCAGAGATCGGCAAGATGATGATCCTCATTTACTTGTCCTTAGAGACACAGTGCGGCATGGTGGTGCCAAGCAGGTTACTGTTGGAGATGACGGAGTTTTGAGGATGCACGGTCGTATCTGTGTGCCTAATGTGGATGGACTTCGTGAGTTGATCCTTGAGGAGTTCCACAGTTCCCGGTATTCTATTTATCCGGGCACTGCCAAGATGTATCAAGACTTGAGGCAGCATTATTGGTGGAGGCGAATGAAGAAGGACATAGTTGCCTATGTAGCTCGGTGCCTAAATTGCCAGCAGCTAAAGTGTGAGCATCAGAGACCTGGTGGTTTACTTCAGAGATTAGATATTCCTAAGTGGAAGTGGGAGCGTATCACTATGGATTTTGTTGTTGGACTCCCACAGACTCAAAGGAAGTTCGATGCAGTTTGGGTTATTGTAGATAGGCTGACTAAGTCAGCGCATTTCCTTCCAATGGCAGTTACCAAATCCTCGGAGTGGTTAGCAGAGATTTATATTCGTGAGATCGTCCGTCTTCACAGTGTGCCCGTGTCTATCATTTCCGATTAAGGTACGCAGTTTACCTCGCACTTTTGGAGGGAAGTTCAGTGTGAGTTGGGTATGCGGGTTGAGTTGAGCACAACATTTCACCCTCAGACGGACGGGCAGTCCGAGCGTACTATTCAGATCTTGGAGGATATGCTCTGCGCTTGTGTTATAGACTTCGGAGGATCGTTGGATCAGTTCCTGCCCCTTGCAGAGTTTGCCTACAACAACAGCTACCAGTTGAGCATTCAGATGGCTCCCTATGAGGCATTATATGGTAGGCGGTGTCGGTCGCCAGTTGGGTGGTTCGAGCCGGGAGAGGCTCGGTTGTTAGGCACAGACTTAGTACAGGATGCCTTAGATAAGGTCAAGATTATTCAGGATCGACTTCGCACAGCTCAGTCAAGGCAGAAGAGTTATGCCGACCGTAGTGTTCATGATGTTGCATTCATGGTCGGAGAGAGAGTGTTACTTCGGGTATCACCCATGAAGGGTGTAATGAGGTTCGAAAAGAAGGACAAGTTGAGCCTTAGGTATATCGGACCTTTTGAGATTCTGGAGAGAGTGGGAGAGGTGGCTTACAGGATTGCGTTGCCACCTAGCTTAGTAGTTGTTCATCCAGTATTCCATATGTCCATGCAATGAAAGTATCACGGCGATCCATCCCATGTGTTAGATTTCAGCTCTGTCCAGTTGGACAAGGATTTGACTTACAAGGAGGAGTCGGTGGCAATTCTAGCCCGGCAAGTTCGCCAGTTGAGATCAAAGAGTTACCCTTCAATTCGAGTGTAGTGGAGAGGCCAGCATATTGAGGCAGCTACTTGGGAGTCCGAATCCGATATGCGGAGTAGATATCCCCACCTTTTTACCAGCCCGGGTACTTTTCTATGTCCGTTCGAGGACAAACAGTTATTTTAGAGGTGAAGAATGTGATGACCCAAAAGATCATCTTATGCTTTAGAACTCGAATCTGCGCTCTTAAGCCTTAAAACCTCATTTTTACCTTCCTCAATTTGCGTGCACAGTTCGGGCAGGTTTTCGAAAAGCATTTATGTAGAAAACTAATGAAAATAAGAATTTTTACCTTAATAGGTTTATTTTAGATGACTTCGGTCAATATATTTTGGTAAATGGGCCCGGATTCATATTTTAACGGTTTCGGTGGGTCCGTATCGAATTATGTGACCTAGGCGTATGCCCAAAATCGAATTCGGAGGTCCCTAGCTCAAATTATGAATTTTTGATGAAAATTAAAATTCTAAAAATTAATTATTTTTAAGAATTTATTGATGTTTGGCATTGTTAATATCGGGTCTGTATTCTGGTTTCGGAGCCCGGTACAGGTTCATTATGATATTTAAGACTTGTCTGTGAAATTTGGTGAGAAACGGAGTTGATTTGACGTGATTCGGACGTCCAGTTGAGAAAATAGAAATTTTAAAGTGTTCTTGAGAATTTCATTTGATTTGGTGCTAAATTCGTAGTTCTAGGTGTTATTTTGGCGATTTGATCACGCGAGCAAGTTCGTACGATGTTTTTAGACTTGTGTGCACGTTTGGTTTGGAGCCCCGAGGGCTCGGGTGAGTTTCAGATAGGCCGCGGGATGTTTTGGACTTTGGAAATCTGGTTATTTCTGCAAAGTCTGTGTTCTGGCATGTCCTTCTTCGCGTTCGCGAAGGTACTCTCGCGAACGCGAAGAGTAAACTGGGCAGCTGAAGTTTTCTTCTTCGCGAAAGCGAAGGCCTGATCGCGAACGCGAAGTGATGGGAGACTTACCCTTCGCGAACACGACTGGCTCAACTCGAACGCGAAGCATGTGGGGACCTGGGGGGGCTAGTCGTTGCTTCATCGCGAACGCGAGCCATGTCTCGCGAACGCGAAGGGCAGGGGGGAATAATCATCGCGAATGCGAGCTGGGTCTCGCGAACGCGAAGGCTTGGCAGCCAGTACACATCGCGAACGCAACAGTGCTCTCGCGAACGCGATGAACACTGTCGCCCAGCACTTAACAGAATCCAAAAAACGGGATTTTAGCCAAAAACTCATTTTTCCAAAAAACCAAACGGTGAGAGGCGATTTTTCAAGAGTCATATCTTCCCCAAATTGTTGGTAAGTGATTCTAAACCATTTTCTTTCAATTACCCATTACATTTCTTGAATTTTCAATCAAAAATCTAGAGTTTTCATGGTAGAATTAGGGGTTAGGGTAGAAACTAGGAATTTCGGGAATTTGGTGATTTAGACCTCAATTTGGAGTCGGATTCCAAAACCAATTATATATTCGGGCACAGTGATGAATGGGTAAAAGGATTTTGGTCCGAACCTCGGGTTTTGACCAAGCGGGCCCGGGGTCGATTTTTCGGCTTTTGGAGGAAAGTTTGGGAAATTTAATTTATGAAATATAATCGATTTCTTTAGCAATATTTGATATTATTGAGTCATTTTTGAATAGAGTGAATTCCAAAGGAAAAGCTGTGATTGAGAATTAAGTGGCCTTCGGAGCAAGGTAAGTGTTGTGTCTAACTTTAGCTTGAGAGAATACGTATTGTGTGAGTATTTACTACGTGTTTTGTTGTTGAATACGACGTATAGTTGAGGTAACGGGCATCTATACGTTGTGGTCGAGTCATAGCATGTGAGTGAAATTCCATTTCTTGCAAATTTGTAGTCTTAAATCTTGTTATCTATGCTTATTGTCATTGTTGAAATGTTGGGAGACTTGTATCCGGTTCCACCAAGTCCGAAGACTCAAGGTAGATCTGTCGGCGTTCCCAGACCTTGAATTCCCCGTCTATCTTTTATGTCCTACTGTTTTCTTTCATTCAGACAGTTGTATTTCTTTCAAACTATTACTTGTCATAAATTCTAGAATGCTCGTGAATGGTGACTCCAGATCCGGGTGGTAGTAGTTAATAAAATTTTATGATATTCCGCACTTATTATATTTTATCTTAGTTAATTATTTTTAATTATTGAATGGAAATAAGGAATTGGTTAATGATTCTCTAACGTTGGCTTGCCTAGCAAGTGAAATATTAGGTGCCATCACGGTCCCGTCGGTGAGAAATTTTGGGTCGTGACAATTGGTATCAGAGCACTAGGTTACATAGGTCTAGAGATGAATTTCCTCATGCTACCTAGTTTTGGTGATATTCATGATTTCACCTTTATATTCACATGTAGGCATAGAGATGTATTTTTCATCATGCTATCTGAAAATGAAATATCCTATTTATTGTTGAAAGGGTTTTGGGAAAATCACAGCTTTTCAAAATTATTCTTATATTTTTGAGGTTTTCGGTGAAAGATCTGGAATCTACTGTTATACTTGAAAAGCATGCCTATTTTTCATAACTGTGAACCAGCTGAGTTATTTTTTGTGCCATCTTTATTATATTGTTATGAACTGTTGCTGGTTAATGGAGTTGGACTCTGACCCTTATCCTAGCTCGTCACTACTTTCAACCTAAGGTTAGGTTTGCTACTTATTGAGTACATGGGTCGATTGTACTCATACTACACTTTTAAACCTTGCGTGTAGATGTTGGATGTTTATGTAGTTGTGTACGATATGAGCTGGATCTGAAGATGTACCTGTGTTCCAGTCATAGCTGCCTCTTGATCTTGGTAGCTTTAGTATTTCAGGTTTGTTTATGTATATTTCAAACAGATGGTGTATTTTATTTCAAACCAGCTTTGTAAACTTTATATCTTAGAAGCTCATGATTTGTACTACACTTCTGCACCATGCATGCAGATGTTGGATGTTGATGTTGTTATGCACGGTAGGAGCTGGATTTGAAGATGTACCTGTGTTCCGGTCATAGCTGCATCTTGATCTTGGTAGTTTTAGAATTTTAAATATGTTCATGTAAATTTCAAACAAATGATGTACTTTATTTCATATTGGCTTTGTAAATTCTAAATCTTATAAGCTCATAATTTGTACTACTAGTCCTTGGGAATTTCTTGTCCAACAGAAATGTATTATCATTTCTTTTCTTATTAAATCATATTAAACTGATTATTTGTTAATTGGTTTATCTAGCGGGTTGGGTCAGGTGCCATCACGGCTAGTTAGGTTTTGTTTCTTGACAAGTTGGTATCAGAACTCTAGGTTCATAGGTTCTATAAGTCATGAGCAAGTGTCTAGTAGAGTCTTGCGGATCGGTAACATGACGTCCATACCTATCTTCGAGAGGCTATAGGGAATTTAGGATAATTTTCCAATTTTCTTTCCTTATCATGCGGCATTGATTCAGCTTGAAACATAACACTTTTAATTCCGTCCACGCATTCGTGTGCGCATGTGAGCGCTCGATATCAGTCGTTCATCGTCGGCTTGTGATTCCATGGTTGAGGAGCGAGATGTGATTTCTCTGTGCTGATGATGGGCCAGTCTGGAAGACTTGAGGCCAAGTTATGACTGTAGCTTGAGCGCGGGGATTTCGGTTGTGTGAGTACGTGCTTTAGGACTTATACGTACGGCAGCATCCCTATGAGTGGAATTTGTTACTCGATGAGTGGCTGGATAGCTATATGATGAATATGATGTGACTGCGGGATGTGTCTGGATGGTTTGATTGTGATGAGAATAGTTTGCTTGAGATGTAAAGAGGACTATTGGGTGCTAGATTGTTGTCTTGATGTGACGTATAGTCTCGATTTTTGAGTGTGTTGAATGATTTTTCACGTTGTTTAATTGTGGAACGAAGTGGATTTTCATGTCTTGTTGTGAGTTCAGACTCAGAAAGATTAAGTGATGACTTAGTAATCGTGGTTGTAAAAGGGTATAGCGAGAGGCCAATTTGAGGCTAAGCAGGTGGGTTATCTCTTGCAAAGTAATCTACGGAGGTGTGATCGTTCTAATGTTGTGTAGAGAGTTTCCTTTCTACCAGCGGGGTATATGTGTTGAAATTTGAATTTGAATTTGGTTGAGAAAGTCGGCATAATCGTCATGTGGATGTATGCGAGCTTAGTAGATGATTTGAGGTACTATATGGGTTGTGTTATGTGAGCTTATGAAGAATTTAGTTGAATCTTCCTGCGGTATTATGACAGTAATAGTGTAACGACCCGACCAGTCATTTTGAGATCTAGCATGTCATTCTGTGGTTTGAGGCCTTGAGTAGCTTCACTACAGGTATTATGACTTGTACGTGTAGTCGGTATTGAACTTCGGGAAGTTCGGAGTTGATTTGGAAAGAAAATTCTAATTTCGTAAGCTTTAAGTTGGAAGAATTGGCTAAGGTTTGACTTTTGAGTAAACGACCTCAGAATCAGTATTTGAAGGTTCCGATAGGTTTGTATGATGATTTCAGACTTAGGCGTATGTTCGGGTTGAGTATCGGATCAGCCGGGAACAATTCAGTGCTTATTATGGAAAGTTGGCATTTTTGAAAGTTTTAGAATTTCATAAGCTTGGTTTGAAGTGGATTTTTATGTTATCGATGTCCGTTTGGAGTTTCGAGCCTTGGAATAGGTTCGTATCGTGATTTGTGACTTACACGTAAAGTTTGGCGTCATTCTGGGATGTTTAAGTGTAATTCGGACGCGTTCGGCGAAATTTGAAGGTTGGAAAGTTGAAAGAAAGGTTTTGGCCGTCGATTTGTAATTTTCATGTTGTTTAATGTGATTCGAGGTTTCGACTAAGTCCGTATCGTGTTGTGAGATGTGTTGATATGTTTGGACGGGGTCCCGGGGGCCTCGGGTTTGAAACCGATTGAAATCAGATCGAAATTTGAAATTGAGGCAATGCTGGGAATTTTGACTGCTGGTATTTTTGCACCAGCGCAGGAAGGACCGCAGGTGCGATGCCGCAAGAGTGGGGCATTGGCTCGCAGAAGCGACTTGGGCAGGACTGGAATTGGGTCGCATATGCGACAATGTTTTCCGCAACGTACGTGATCGTGGAATTGAGCCGCAAAAGTGGTCCTGGGAGAGCTGGGCAGTGGTCGCAGATGCGAGGCTTTTTCCGCATCTGCGATGGTGTAGATGGGTTTTCCTGGAGCGCAGGAGCGAGAGGGACTTGCGCACCTGCGGTGTTTCAGGAGTGGGACCTTGTTCGTAGGTGCAAAGGGTCGGCCTCCAGTGTTTTCCGCATAAGCGAACTTGGTGCCGCAGAAGCGATGCTACAGAAGCGGCCATTGGCTTCACGGATGCGAAGTTCGCCTGGGTAGAATGTATAACTTAGCCAAATTAGGTTTTGGCTCATTTCACCTTTTTTCTCTCATTGGAGCCAGCCTTGGGGGCGATTTCGGAATGCCATTTTTGTCATCCATCATGAGGTAAGTGATCCCTACTGTAGTGAGTTAAATACATGATCTATATGTGGATTTAAACATGAAATATTATAGTAATTGTGGGATTTTGAACAAACCTAGAAATTTGGTAATTTTGCATTTTGACCACGGTTTTGGAAATGAAATTAGGAATAAATTATATATTTGAGTTCGCGGTGTTATGGGTAATGATTATCTTCGAACTTTTTTCAGAATCTGGGCATGTGGGCCCGAGGGTTGACTTTATTGACTTTTCGAGCGGAGTGGAGAATTGTTATAAATTAATTAATTATGGGTAATAGAGTATGTATTTATGGATTTGCACATTTGTTTGACTAGTTTTGGAGAGACGGGCATCGGTTTGAGATGTTAGAGTGGCATTGGAGCCGGCTATGGAACTTCGGAACGAGACAAGTCTCCTGTCTAACTCTATGAGGGGGAAACTACCCCTAGGTGATGTATTTGATATGTGCTACTTGTTGTGTGGGCTACGTACGCACGAAGTGATGAGAGTCTGTACGTAGCTAGATTCATATTACGTCTGGGTAGACTTAGGTTCTCACCATACTATAACTGTACTATTTGAGTTGTCTCTTGCCTATTAAATTCATTTATTTTACGTTGCGACTTGAGACTAGACTTGTGTAGAGTGATAAACTTGCTATTGTATAGATTCGATGGGCTTCATGGTTAGTCGCAAAATAATTGTACTCCTCTTGCGAAATTCTCACGCGTTATGTGTTTTTCGTCGAAAGGTTTCCTTTAAAATGTATAACTCACATGTCTATTTGTGAGTGGGGTCAAGGACCCGTTCTTATTATAATGGAATCGGGTCATTCGCCTCGGTAGTATAATAAATACATCTATGATTCGTGCCGTTCGATCCTCGGCAATGCGCACATTATGATGGGATCAGGTCATTCGCCTCAGCAGGATTATGTATCACACTCTCATAGGAGCGGGCCGTTTGCCTCGGCAATGTAATAGATGTATCTATGGTTCGTGTCGTTCAACCTCGGAAGTGCACACATTATGATGGGATCGAGTTGTACGCCTCGGCATTTCTCTAAACCTTTATAAAATCGTGTGTAATATTTGGCAAGAAGCCAGTATATCTGTGAGTTTTCCTAATTTGAATTGTGACGACCTATCTGATGAGGTCCATTATATATATACTCTGATTGAGGAGGTAACTACTAGCTGAGAGCTTGGGTTTATTGTTGAGAGGAGAATTTTACCACGTATTTATATAGTTGTTCACTGCCTCGCATCTGTATACTTCTACTGTATCTGTCTTATTGGACCACTAGTAAGTGTCGATGTCTATCCCTCGTCACTACTTCTCTGGGGTTAGGCTAGATACTTACTGGGTACACATTGATTTACGTACTCATGCTACACTTACTGCACTTATTGTGCAGGTACACATATGTCTGGTGGTCTTTGGAGTGCAACGACGCGGCTATTGTAGGGACTTTACCGTTAGCTGCATTCCATGTTACGATCCGCAGCCTGTAGAGTCTCCATCAGAGTTATTTATATTATCCTGTCTAATTTGTATTCCAGACAGATGTTGCATTTTATTATATTTCCTAGTTGATGCTCATGCACTTGTGACACCAAGTTTGGGGGGTTCCTACTGGTTGTTCATTATTGTAGTTCGTGTAAATATTATCATTTACCTTGTAAATTCTATTTGATACTATTTAATTAATAAAAATTATGATTTTAAAATACTAAAATGAGTAATTAAGTTGATCAATCACCGTTGGCTTGCCTGATGTCGGTGTTAGGCGCCATCACGACCTGTAGTGGAGTTTGGGTCATGCCAAATAGAGTATGCGTATGGTGAGTTATCAGGTTTTCTATTCTATGGCATTGAGCTCAGTGGGGGAGTCTGCTATCGACAATTTGATTGCATGGTTATATGTTGTATTGGTTTTGGTTTGAGGCATACTTGTGGATCGGTTATGACTTGCAGAGGTTGAGATCAAGGATGACTCGAGTAAAGAAATTTCTGTGTTTCACTTTATGGGTACATGAGAATCATGGGATGATTGAGTTGTTATTCGTGAAGGATGTAGTGCGCGTAGAGTAGGAAATTGCTCGGTTGCTTAAAGGTTTGGATTACTTCTTTAGGTATTGTTGTGATAATGGGGCACAGGTCGTTTGGCTCGTTTGGGCGACATAATTGAGATTTGAGCAGAATTAACGACTGTTGAGGAGGATCTAATGGATTCAAAAATTATACATAGCAATTGAGAATTTATTCGGATTTGTATATGGCTATGATCTGAGATTTGCATTGGATGGTGTTGAGACTCGTGGTATTTTTTATGTCATTATGGATTTTATATTTCAGTATTAGAAAGGTGGAGGAAATCGCTTTAGATTCATAGAAGGTCACTTCAGAGTAGGTATCTCGGTTGTGGTACGTTTGGGTGCTTAAGAGGGAATACAACGGCTTATGGGCCTTAAGGCGGTGTGGTTTTATGATATGATCTCTTGTGGTGAGCTTTGGGTGAGGATCATGGTATTCTAGCAGGGAGAAGTGTCAGTTTGAGGGCAATTCAGAAGGAACTCAGAGAAATAGGACAGTTTGATAGTAGGTTGGATCAACACGGTAATGGGTATGATCGGTTATTTGGGCACTTATGATGTGGTGAGTCTCTACAGGTGTTTCTTGGCAATGCTCTTGGGTTGGGCAACCTGCGCGACTTGGTTGAGTTGGAGATATTCAGTTCTCGATGGTTTTTACCATGGTTTGAGATGGATATCTCCTACCGGCATGAGGATCATGTTGCGTATTGTGATTTTCTCTTGGGTGGGATCAAATGGAAGATTTCTGACTAATCAAGTATGTATTCTGCTGGAATCAGAGTTGATTATGGGATTCTCGTACTTTTCATATGATGGCATGATAGATGTGTTGTGTTGTGAGGGGACGAGATTTGCATATGCAAGGTCACAGTTCATATTTGGAGGGAAGCCCATGAATTTTGGATAGCATGGAAAATTTTAGATATTTAAATGAGTGTTATAACGACTTGGTAATTCTTGAGAAGGGTACGCATTTTAAAAGGCGCATGGTGTGTTGACTCACAGATGTTTCATTAGTATTGCGGTACTCGCCTGGTTGATCAACTTCTGATACTCAGATTTTGCTATGTGGCACGGAAGAATTATCAAAGTATTCCTCATGGGATGATCGTGTATGAGAGATGTGTTCGACATTCGGGCGGTGGAGTTGGGATCAGATATGGTAATTCATGTGTTTTATGGATTTGAAGACCAAGAGTTCTCAAAAACAAATTATTTCGTGGTTGTGGAATGTGAAGATGTGACCAAAGCTAGCCAGATGATAGATGTGTTATGTTTCAGTCATTGTGGACTTTTAGAGGGTTATGTATCTATTTGTGGGTGACCAGAGTGAAATTGGGGTCCATTGGCAGGCCCAATGAGGATGTGTATTCTACATCGGGTCGGATTGGTTGACTCCATACTGTTATTGTCGAGGGATGTTCCATTCGGTAGAGTTGAGGTTATTTGTGTTCTAATATGATCTATGTGTTACTGCTCTATGGTACAAGGGGTTGTGATTTGTTGGTTATAAGCACACATGCTGCGGTTCTATATGGGTCTTGTAGCGGGATTTGAGCGAGATGGTTATTGGGGTGTGAAATGGTTGATTGCGCCTTGGTTATGGTCTTTCCAGGATGTGGTATATTGTGTTGTTTGCTTCACCATATTTATGGTCATGCAGTTGTGTATTTGGTGTCGAATTGCTTATGGTTGTTGATTTTGAGCATTAGGGCTCGATGAATTTTATATGGATCGGTGTTTTGATAGGTCATGTATTGCAGCGAGGTTATGGTGGGATATCATCATTTGTGATAGATTCCCGTGTTTTGGTTCTACTATGTTTGATGGGTTCTTAGCATTGCATTGTGGTGATACTTGTTGAACTTGCGGGACGGTTCTTTCGTTTGAATCATTTTCTATGATTGAGTACATTTGAATTGTTGAGTATTGGTGCATGGATTGCACGATTTGTGGCTCTGTGTAGTATTGGTGTGGCGTGTCTGTAGAGTAGCTGGTATTTGATAAGCGGAGGTTGTCAGACCTAGAATGAGTGTTATCGGATTTGATTGCGGTATATTTAGAAGAACAATGTCGCTGATCGGCTTAAAAATTGGCTATAGTTCTTGTCGAATGAGAGAGAGCCTTATGGCTTGTTGATCTGATGAGTGTTTATGAGTTTCTGCGTGTATATTTCAGAATCGGCAGTGTACGAAGGTTTTAGAGCGAGGTTTTGTTTGATATGAGGTTTATTACTGGTACCGGGCTTGTTTGAGCAGCTACTGTGATCGGAAGTTATTGCTCTGGGTATTTGAGTTATGTGGTATATTATGTGATTTTGTCTTGGGTCATGGTTATGACTTGATGAAGCTGGTTCAGACATATACAGTGTGTAGATGTGAGGTTCGGGTCTTGCAGGAAATTCTGGATGTTGGAAATCGGATTCTGTGGTTTACGGGCTAAGGTTGAAGTAGAAGTAATGATCTTCAAATATGTTGTGTTGTCAGGCCTATATGGAATAGGGTGATGGGGGATCACCCCCGAGTATGTGCATGGTAAGGTTACACGGCGTCTTGATGGTGTTAGAGCGACTCTCGATACGTTCGAGGACGAATGCATGTTTAAGTGGAGGAAGATGTAACGACCCGACAGGTTGTTTTGAGAAATTGCACTTCGCTCGGCAGTTTGAGGGCATGAGTAGCTCCATATGATGTATTATCACTTGTGTGAATCGTCGATATTCATTTTTCAGTTATTCGGAATCGATTTGGAAGAATGAATTTCATTATTGAAGATTTAAGTTGGAAGAGGAGATTAAATTTGACTTTTGTGAATTTGACCCCAGAACGGAGTTCTGATGGTTCCGTTAGGCCCAGATGGTAATTTTGGACTCGGGCGTATTCCCGAATTTGCATTTGTATATTTCTAGAAGGATTCGACACTAATTGGCAAAAGTGGGAAATTTGAAGGTTTGGAATGTTTGACCGCACTTTGTGGATATCGGATTCGGATTGTGGTTCCAAGAATTTAAATAGGTTCGTTATGTCATTTGGGACTTGTGTGCAAAATTTGAGTTCATTCTGAATTGATTTATTATGTTTCAGCGCTAGTTTTGAAAGTTGAAAGTTCAAAGTTCATTTCAGTTTGATTTGAGGTGCGATTCATCATTTCGATGTTGTTATGTGTGATTTGAGGCCTCGAGTAGGTCCGTGTTATGTTATGGAACTTGTGAGTATATTAGGACGGGGTCCCGAGGGACTCAGGTGAGTACGAATGAGGTTCAGATCTGGTTTGGTAGAGGTTCTGGTGTGACCGCACCTGTGGAGCTATGGGCGCGGGTGAGGAGCTGCAAAAGTGGCAGTGTCATCGCAGAAGCGAAAGAAGACCGGGCTTCGAGTCTTCGCAAATGCAGAGGAAAAGGCGCACTTGCATGTGCGCAGGAGCGGAAACAGCGATCGCAGAAGCGAGAATTGACTTGGTTACTGTGGAGCGCGGATGTGGAAGGATTTCCACAAGTGCAGACTCGCACCTGCGCGTGTGCGGTCACAGAAGTGGAGACAGTGGAGCCTTGGGCGAATCACAGGAGCAGAGGATTTCTCGCCCCTTCGAGACTGCAGGCGCGACTAAGTGAGTCGCAGGTGAGAAAGTGCTGGGCAGGGTATTAAGTTCAAGGGTTTCGTGATTTTCTTCATTTTCTACATTTCTAGCTCGGACTTAGGCAATATTTGAGAGGGATTTCGAAGGCATTCTTGAGATAAGTCACTTGTGGTTAATTTGGTTCACTAATTATGTTTCCCCATTGAATTTTCCACCTAGTTTGTATGTTTTTGAGGTGTAATTTTGGGAGTTTGAGGATATGAATTTGGAGAGTTTAATTTGGGGATTTGAGTGATGATTTGGTGTTGAATTTTGATAAATTTGGTATGGTTAGACTCGTGGTTGAATGAGCTTTCGGATTTTTGTAACTTTCATTAGATTCCGAGATGTGAGCTCGGGGGGTGGCTTTTGAGTTGACTTTCGACCTTTTTATTAAGAACTTAGTATTTTTTTATGGAATTGATTCCTTTAGCTCGTGTTGATTGTAATGAATGTCTCTTGGCTAGTTTTGAGTCATTCGTAGGTCGGTACGCATGAGATGGCATTTTTGGAGCACCGTTTGGCTTTCTCGGTGTTGGATTTGGCTTGTTCGAGGTAAGTAACACTTCTAACCTCGGAGCTAAGGGTATGAACCCTGATTATATGTGTTATGTGATTTGTTTGGAGGTGACACACATGCTAGGTGATGGGCGTGTGGGCGTGCACCGTAGAAATTGAGACTTAGTCGATTCTGTAGAGGTGTGTAGTCAATTAACATATATTTTTTATGTGTTAGAGAAACTGAGTTGTGACTCATGTTAAAAATCATGATTAGGCAAATGCTGGTATTATTGGGACCCACTGAGGTCATTTTTGTCGTCGAATTGTGTGTTTAATTTGTAATTTCGTACTCAGTCATATTCATTAATTGCATATCATTTCTCAGACTCTGTTGTTATTTTTTGATACATCATATCATCATTTTGGGCTAGTTTCATGACATTGTGAGCCCGAGAGACTAGAGAGATTAATTACTGAGTGAGGCCGAGGGCCTGATTGTGAGTGATATTAATGGGATTGGGCTGCATGCCGCAACATGTTTTTCTTTATTTATGCTTGGACCTGGCTTATTATAGCGCTTGGGCTGAAGGGGCCCCTCCGGAGTCTGCACACCCACAGTGAGCGCATTGGATATTATTATTGGGATGGAGTTCCCTGGGCATGGAGTTGCCCTATATATTCACATCTGGGATGGAGTTCCCTGGGCATGGAGTTGCCCTATATATTCACATTTGGGATGGAGTTCCCTGGGCATGGAGTTGCCCTATACATTTATATTGAGGGATGGATCTTCCCTAGGCTAGACCTGCCCCGTACAATACTGAGTGATTGAGTACTCTGAGAGTGTGAGTACATGAGTTCATCATTGAGATGCATTGCATTCAATATGCGTACTTGAGATACATGCATAGAGATGTATTTCCTCATGCTACCCGATTTTGGTGATATTCATGATTTCATGTGTAAATTGACATGTAGGCATAGAGATGCATTTTCCTCATGGTATCAAAAATAAAATATCCTATTTATTGTTGAAAGGTTTTTCTGAAAATCACAGTTTTTCAAACTTATTCTTATATTTTTTAGGTTTTCGGTGAAAGATCTGGGATCTACTGTTATATTTGAAAAGCATGCCTATTTTCTGTAACTATGAACCAGCTGAGTTATTTCTTGTACCATCTTTATTATATTGTTATGAACTGTTGCTGGTTAATGGAGTTGGAATCTGACCCTTGTCCCAGCTCGTAACTACTTCCAACCTAAGGTTAGGTTTGTTACTTATTGAGTACATGGAGTCGGTTGTACCCATACTACACTTCTGCACCTTACGTGCAGATGTTAGATGCTGATGTAGCTGCGTACGACGGGAGCTGGATCTGAAGATGTAGCTGCGTTCCAGTCATAGCTGTCTCTTGATCTTGGTAGCTTTAGTATTTCAGATCTGTTTATGTATATTTCAAACATATGTTGTATTTTATTTCAAACCAACTTTGTAAACTCTATATCTTAGAAGCTCATGATTTGTACTACTAGTCCTTGAGGAGTTGTATAAATTCAGTTATCTCATCTTTGACTCACATCAGTATTATTATATTGTATTTTATAGTTAATTGGCTTACCTAGCCGGTCAGGTTAGGTGTCATCACGACGGTTTGGGTTTTGGGTTTTGGGTCGTGACAACCCTAAACTTAAAAGTTAAATTACTTAAATAGTCTTCCAAATAAATATAAATTTAATATTTTTAAAATAATTATATAATAATACTAAATTTATTTGAAGGGATGTTCATATTAATTATTCTAAGTAATGGTTCTAATTGTTGCATTTACTTTCAAACAAAAATTTGATGCCTTTTCAAGTAGAAAAGGAAACTATTGGCTGGCTTTAAACTCAGTGAAACATATTCCTATCACCCACAACGATCTCATGCTAGACAATTTCTGATATTACTTTGAAAGCAGCGTGAAAGTCTTCACAAATACAAATATTCTTCATTATTTAGAATGTCTCTCCTGGTTTGGTTATTTGGTGTTCATCAAACCGAAAACAAGGTAACAATTATCTTCTATTTCTCACTTTTTCTCTTTTGTGTACTGGATTGTTGGAGTTCCGCCAGCATTTACTATTATTTCTCTTCCGCGTAGCATATAGGCTACAGTTTCTATGCTAATTATTATGTAAATATGAGTCTTTGAGAGTAATATGGTCTTTGAGAGTAATATGGTACGTAGTTCCTATGCTATTAATTCCTTTATGTTCGGTAAATGATGATTTTTAATAAAGTACTCTTTTAACAAGTTACTTGCATTATTTGGACCAAATATTTGTATTAGAACAACGAAAAGAAAAGAAAGAACAATTGTGTGTAAAAAATTTGAAGTTAAATAAAAGATTAACTTTTTTCATCAATTGTAGGAGAGCCAAAGCCTCTGCGAAAACAGTTGTATAAGGATTTGTTAATATTTTGGGTGTATATTCTCGTGCTTTCTTTGAGGGGATTTGGACGTAGGCAAGAAAGATAAGTTCAGAGATTTACAAACTGGTTGGAGAAGCACGTCGTCTAAGAAAAATTAGGCCAAGATTAATAGTGAATTACGGAGTAATATTTTATCCATCTTTACCGTTTTGATGGCTCAAGAAAGAGGCAAGCGGGAAGGCAGTTCCATCAAAAGTTTTTTTATGAAAATTGTTTACCCGGAAAACGGATGAGTTGAATTTGTACGTAGTTCTAAGGATATGTGGTATAACTTGACATGAATCGTAAAGAGAAGTAGAAATATCAAATATTGACCGTAAAGGATAAAAAATAAGCAAAGTTGAAAAGAGGATGATTTATGAACAAACAAGGTAAAATGATGTATGAAGAAAGCTCTAAAGGATAATCTTCCAATATAGGAATGTATCAATAGTATTTTAGTTACAGTGTATGAATCACTTGATAGATCCCCCCCCCCCCCCAAACAGGAATACTAACCATCCCTCTTATAGTGGAGGGATTATATTTTGGATATAATTAAAAATACATAGTGGGGAACCCATGATAAATCAGTTTTTTCCTAGTTTTCGCCGAGATTCCCTCATTTAGTGCGGTTGTAACGGCTCTTGTCTCTTGGCTTGATCTTGATCGGACTTGGTATCGGTCGGTTTTCAGGTTTAAAGCTCGATGTGGGTTCGAGCTCGATATTGACTCGGGCCCCAGTATTGACTCAGGGTCGGTATTGGCTGGCCTCTGGCCCTTTAATCTCGATTCCATCGCTTCTCATCATAGTTCGATTTGGACTCGAGCTCGATAATGACTTCGAGCTCGGTATTTGACATGTCCATGAAACTCGAAGCTCGTTTGTGCCTTCTTCGGATCCCATCTCGATATTATGAAGACTCTCTTCAGTCCATTATGTTTCCATCTCGACCAGTCGTACGAAGGCTGAAATCGATTTCGACCGTATACACAAATTTTAATTGAAACATATCCTCTCAAAAATATTAAAAGGTTTTCCAAGTTCTGCATCATACAAAAGGCAAACACATATCTGGATGAGGCGACACAAACCTGAAATAAATTAGTGTCTTCCGTCTTGCTTTGATTATGGAGATGGTAAAAGACACACAATCAAAGCAATGAATGGAGAAGAAAGTGACAAAATTGGGCTTACTTACTTTCTTAATTTAATTTTTTATTTATTTACAAATTTTTATCCTTTGTGATTTTTGTGAAATTTATTGTCATAAATATTAGGATAGATGACACTTATGAGGATTTTGAAATGCATATTAATTTTAGGAATAACCTCTTGATAGGATCATTATAATTATTTATTCCATGACAAATAAAATAAGTCATTAAATTTGAATATAACTATGTTGCTTAAAGAGCATGTAGATTTGACTTTTAATTTATGTGATGATATGAAATACTTTATTTACAAGTATCATATCTAGATGTGAAAATTATTTTACCCTTTTGAGATCATAAAAGATGATATTTATTTTGGTACCATTTTTACTCATTACAGAGTAACAACGTTCTATAAAAGTAGTACTTCATCCGTTTTAATTTAAATGAGATAGTTTGACTCGATACTGAGTTTAAGAAATATGTATTATAGCATTTCAGTGCTTTAACTTAGACAATGAAATCGTGTAGTGAATTAATTAAGTTTGATCAATACGCTTATGTAAAAGTCACTCGAAATAATCAAAATGTATGGGTGTTTGACTTATGACTAAAAGTCAATATTACACTTAATATTTAATAAACTTGAGATATAAAATTTATTTAAATTTTGTATTTCTTCAATTCTTAGAAAAATTCTTAGTGAATATGTAATTATTTTGTGTTATTTTGTCCATTGTTGATACTAAGCAATAATATGAATGGCACGATAGAAACAGAGTTGTTTCTATCTTCCACATTTGAAATAATGGATTTGGGAAAAGTTACTAACATATTAGGTATCAAGATTAAAATATATATTGGGGATTATGTATTCGTCAATCTTATTACATTGGAAAGTGCTAAATAAATTAGAACTTAAACATAAAAGAAGTCAATACTCTGCTTGATCGAAGTATCAAAGTAACTAAGAATAATCGAAGATTTGTGGCTTAATTAGATTGTGAATGCAAGCGCTATCCGAAAGTCTTTGGATGAGTTCTTTATTTTTTATTAAGGAAACTAAAGATTTGAATCTGCAGTACTCAAAATTTCCTATATAACTCGGTATACACGGTCGAGATACTAGTTATATTAAAGGGATTATTACACAAATAGCCGATCAGATTCAATGTTTACTTTTTCTAGCCGATATACATAGATTATACATTATTTATACACAATTATATATATGTTATACACGAATTATACGTATATTACATATCTATCGGCTATTTTTTGTTTAAGAGATCAGGTGGGCGGCTATTTGGGTTAATTCTTCTATATTTAAAAGCAGGAAGCCCATAACTTAAAAGTCAAATTACTAAAATATTCTTCTTATTATTTCTCTAATTAACTAATTTAATTTAAAATATTTTTTAAAAAAACTACAAGTAGACAAAGACTACATACCTGGAAAGAGCAATGTTTCTCTGCCGAAGAATTTTAAAAGTCCCGACTACATACCTGGAAAGAGCAATGTTTCTCTGCCGAAGAATTTTAAAAGTCCCAACAGTTCACACTCCTTCGTAACAGTCACAACCATTTGTTAATCTGTCACGACTCAATTTCTCCTATAGACCAGTCACAACCATTTGTTAATCTGTCACGACTCAATTTCTCCTATAGACCGTGATAGCGTCCAACGTTACCGCTAGGCAAGCTAATAGTGAACTAACCATGTGATTGTTTCTTTTAACAATTTAAAAATAGTTGATTTTTAATTATGAAACAAATAGGAAGTAAAACATTTCATAAAAGTGAGTAATAGACAATTTAAGAGTAAATAAGAGGAAATAAATAATCAAAATCAGCATGTGTCTACTAGTATAATTTGCAAGATCTGGTGTCACAAGTGTATGAGTTACTAGTAGAATATACAAAAATACTACACTACTGTCTGAAGTGAAATAGACAGAAAAATAAAAACAAAAGAAAGACTTTGAGTGCTACAGAACGGGCGTGGAAGGCAGCTCGCCGCAAAGTCTCGTATAATCAAGGGAGTGCGCCAGGATGATAACCAAATGCACCTGCCTCAGATCCTGCACGATTAGTGCAGAAGTATAGTGTGAGTACATAAACAACATTTACCCAATAAGTATCTAGTCTAACCTCAAAGAAGTAGTGATGAGGAGTAGACTTCGACACTTACTATAAGCTAACAATAAAATACCAAGATTTATAATTAAGCATGGGCTACATAAATGAAACTGAAAACTCAATAACAAGAAATAGTAGACAATTCTTTCACTAATAGTAAATCCCAATTCAATTTCCATCCTTTAACAATTCAACCACTCAAGCCAATGAAACAATCTCAAATATAATTGGGCTCCAAGTATTATTACGCATGAATTATACCAAGGTTGTACGGCCCAATCCAAAACACACACACACATATATATATATATATATATATATATATATATATATATATATATATATATATATATATATATATATATTGTGAATGCCGAGCGTCGAACAACATGAACTATAGATGCATCTATTTTACTGCCGAATTATTCAGACCGCTCCACAAGAAGAGAAATACTTTATAAACAACCGATTCAAAGATTATTAAGAGGCTAATATTCAAAGAAGCGCAAATTCTTATTAACGGCCAAGTAACCCGTCCAAAACACAAGTAAATGAAATTCGACCTTCTACAATTCCTTTATCAAGTTCTAATATGACTTAAGCACTTAAATTAACAAGTAGGGTGCAAATATCGCAAGTATAACATGATTCGGGTGCTAAACTACCCGGACATAAGCATAACTAGTAGCTACGCACAGACTCTCGTCACCTCGTGCGCACGTAGCCCCCCACAAATAGAAGCACATATTAATTCAATTCACCTATGGGGTCAATTCCCTCTTACAGGGTTAGAAAAGAGACTTACCTCGTCTCAAAGCTTACTTTTCGGTCCACAAATGTGCTTTAAACCCTCAACTCGGTGCCAACAACTTGAAACTAGTCAAATGTTATATAAAATAATCAATACGAGCTCAAAAGTTCTTATTCTAACTATTAAAGTGATTACCCAACCCCAATTGAAGAATTTCTAAAATTCATTCCCGGGCCCGTGTACCCGAATTGCAAAAATATTCGAAGAAAGTTATTACCCATAATCTCATGAACTCAAATATATAATCTTCACTAAATTCCATAACCATTTTAGTGGTTAAATCCCATTTTTTTTATCAAAAACTGAGATTTTTTATCTAAGCCCATGATTTCACAAATTTTACATGTTATATCTACCCATAATCTATGTATTTAATTCACATTGTGTAGAAATTACTTAACTCAAATTGTTAGGTGAATACCCCTCTCTAAGAGCTCCAACAATCGCTCAAGGAATGAAATTAATGAGCTCAAAATGCCTAAGTCCCGTCTTAAATGAGCCTCCGCCCTCTACGATTTTCGCACATGCGGAGGGTTGGCCGCTTCTGCGGCTCTGCGTCTGCGAAAAAGTCATCGCAGATGCGGCCCTTGCCTAGTGGCCTACTTCCACTTTTGCGGACCTCTGGCCCGCTTCTGCGGGTCTGCTCCTGCGATTCACACGCTGCACCTGCGGCATAGGCCGCTCCTACAGTTTCTTCTATTGCACCTGCGCATTCGCAGGTGCGCACGCCCACCCGCATCTGCGGTTCCTAGGCTGCTCTTCCTGGGCCGCTTCTGTGGCTTCTTTCTTGCTTTTGAGAGCTCGCACCTGCGGTTAGCCCTCTGCAGGTGCGATTACACCAGAAGCCTGGTGCTTCAGCTGCTTCCCCTAAATCCAAACTTGGTCTGTGCCTTGTCCGATTGATACCCGGGGCCCAACCCAAACATACCAATAAGTTTGAAATCATAAAACGGACTCGCTCGCACCCTCAGAATGCATAAAACAATAACAAAACTAAGAATCATACCCTAAACCAAATTGAATCAACTTATGAACTTTAAGTTCTTCCAAATTATTCTGAACGCGCCGAAACATACTTAGACGACTCAGAATGACACTAAATTTTGCGTGCAAGTCTTAAATCACCATACGGAACTATTTTCGAACTCAGAATTCCAAACGGACCTCGATAATACCAAAACCTACTCCAAACCAAATTTAAAGAACTTTAAAACCTTCAAATAGTTAACTTTCACTATTAGGCGCCGAAACGCTCCTGGGTCGTCCAAAACCCGATTCGAACATACGCCCAAGTCCAAAATCATCATACAAACTTATTGGAATCGTCAAATCCCGATTCCATGGTCGTTTACTCAAACGTTGACCAAAGTCAAACTTAGCATTTGAAAGTCAAGCTAAGGAACTAAATGTTCTGATTTCAACCCGAACCCTTCCAAATCCCGAACTAACCATCCCAGAAAGTCATAAAACAACAAGAGCACTTACAGGGAGTCTCATTTATGGGAACGGGGTTCTAGAAAGCAAAACGACCGGTCGGGTCATTACATTCTCCACCTCTAAAATAAACGTTCGTCCTCAAACGGGTCTAGGATCATACTTGGAGTACTGAATAAGTGTGGATATCTTCTCCGCATGTCCTCCTAGGCCTCCCAAGTCGACCCTAGACTGGTTGGCCCCTCCACTAAAGTTTTACCGCAGAAATCTTCTTGGACCTCAACTGGCGAACCTGTCTGTCAACAATGGCAATTGGCTCCTCCTCATAACCGGCTCTCATCTAGATGAACCGTGCTGAAGTCTAACACATATAATTTGTCGACATAATACCTCCGGAGCATAGACACATGGAAAATCGGATGGACTCCTGATAGACTGGGAGGCAAGGAAAGCTCATAAGTAACCTCTCCAACTCGTCTCAATACCTCAAATGGACCTATAAACCTTGGGCTCAACTTGCCCTTCTACCCAAACCTCATGATCCCCTTCATCGGCGAGACTTTCAAGTGAACCTTCTCGCCCACTATAAATGATAAATCACACGCCTTCTGATCCGCGTAACTCTTTTGTCTAGACTGTGTTGTGCGAAGTCGCTCTTGAATCAACTTTACCTTTTCGAAGGCATCCTTCACCAAATCAGTACCATATAACTTGGCCTCGCCGAGATCAAACCATCCGATGGGTGAACGACATCGCCGACCATATAAAGCCTAAAATGGAGCCATATCGATGTTAGACTGATAACTGTTATTGTAAGAAAACATAGCCAAAGGCAAGAATCGATCCCACACCCTTCCAAAGTCAATCACGCATGCTCTGAGCATATCCTCCAGGATCTGAACTATCCGCTCCGACTGCCCGTCGTCCTGTGGATGAAAGGCGATGTTGAGCTCTACTCGGGTCCCCAATTCACTTTGTACTACTCTCCAGAAATGTGAAGTAAGTTGTGGGCCTCTATCTGACATGATGGAAACAGGCACACCATGCAACCGAACTATCTCCTGAATATAAATTTGGGCCAACCTCTCTGAAGTATACGTGGTCACAACTGGAATGAAGTGTGCCGACTTGATCAACCTGTCGACAATGACCCAAACTGCATCAAACTTCTGCAAGGTCCACGGCAACCCAAATACGAAGTTTATAGTAATGCGCTCTCATTTCCACTCAGGTATATTCATCTGCTGGAGTAGGCCACCTAGCCTCTGGTGCTCATACTTAACCTGCTGGAAATTTAGACACCTCGCAACATACTCAACTATGTCCTTCTTCATCTGGATGAATAGAATACCAAGAACTATGCCTCAGGTCGCGATACATCTTCATAGCGCCTGGATGAATAGAATACCAAGAACTGTGTGCCTCCTCTAGAATCCTCTTCCTCAAGCCATCGGCATTAGGAACACATAGGCGACCCTGGAGTCGCAGGACACCATCCATGCCGATAGTAACCTCCTTGTCACCACCCTGTAGTACCATCTCTCTGAGAACCAACAAGTGCAGATAATCAAACTGACGAGCCTTGATCTGCTCCAATAGTGAAGACAAGGCAACGACGCATGCAAGAACTCGACTGGGCTCTGAAATATCCAACCTCACAAGTCTATTAGCCAAGGACTGAATGTCCAAAGCTAATGGCCTCTCCTCTGCAAAAATGAATGCCAAGATACCCATACTCTCTGCCTTTCTGCTCAAGGCATCCGCAACTACATTCGCCTTGCCGGATGGTAAAGAATGGTAATATCATAGTCCTTTAGTAACTAAAGCCACCTGCGCTGCCTCAAATTGAGATCCCTTTGTTTGAACAAATGTTCCAAGCTGCGATGATCAGTGCAAACCTCACAGGACACCCCATAAAGATAATGCCTCCAGATCTTAAGAGCATGAACAATCGCAGCCAACTCTAAATCATGTACAGGATAATTCTTCTCATGAAGCTTTAGCTGACATGAAGCATATGCAATAACTCGCCCCTCCTGCATCAATACATAACCCAGACCAACGCGTGAAGCGGTGCAATACACAATATACATCCTTGAACATGAAGGCAACACTAACACTGGTGCTGAAGTCAAAGATGTCTTGAGTTTCTAAAGAAAGCCTCACAATCATCGGACCAACAAAATGGAGCACCCTTCTGGGCCAATCTGGTCAAGGGGGCTGCAATAGATGAGAAGCCCTCCACAAACCGGCGATAATAACCTGCTAACCCCAAGAAGCTCCTGATCTCAGTCGCCGTGGTAGGACGAAGCCAACTCTAAACTGCCTCGATCTTCTTGGGGTCCACCTTAATACCCTCGCCTGATACAACATGTCCTAAGAATGCCACAAAATCTAACCAAAACTCACACTTGGAGAACTTAGCATATAGCTTTTATTCTCGCAAGGTCTGAAGCACTACTCTCAAATGCTGCTCGTGCTCCTCCATGCTACGCGAGTAGATCAAGTTGTCATCAATGAAGACAATGGCAAATGAATTAATGTACGGCCTGAACACCCTGTTCATCAAATCCATAAATATCGCCGGAGCATTAGTTAGACCGAAGAACATTAATAGAAACTCATAATGGCCATATCTAGTCCGGAAAGCAATCTTCGGAACATTCGAATCCCAAATTTTAAACTGATGGTACCCCGATCTCAAATCGATCTTAGAGAACACCCTGGCACCCTGCAACTGGTCGAACAAATAATCAATACGTGGCAACGGGTACTTGTTCTTAACGGTAACTTTGTTCAACTGGCGGTAATCAATGCACATCCGCATAGTCCCATCTTTCTTCTTCACAAATAACACTGGTGCACCCCAAGACGATACACTTGCTCTGACGCACCCCTTTGCTAGAAACTCCTCAAGTTGTTCCTTCAACTCCTTCAACTCTTTTGGAGCCTTGCGGTACGGTGGGATAGATATAGGCAGGGTACCTGGATCCAAATCAATACAGAAATTAATATCACAATCTGGTGGCATGCCTGGAAGATCAGAAGGGAACACATCAGAGAACTCCCGGACTATGAGCACCGAATCAATTGTTGGAGCCTCTGTAGTAGTATCCCGAATGTAAGCTAGATAAGCCAAACAACCCTTCTCGACCATATATCGAGCCTTCAGAAAAGAGATAACCCGGCTAGATGCACTGACAGATGAACCCTTCCACTCCAATCTAGGAAACTCTAGTATCGCCAAGGTAACAGTCTTGGCATGGCAATCAAGGATGGCATGACATAGAGATAACCAGTCCATGCCCAGGATGACCTCAAAGTCAGTCATATCAAGCAACAGAAGATCCTCTCTAGTCTCATAACCATAAAATGTGACTACACAGGACCGATATATCTAATCCACAACAACAGAATTACCTACTGGAGTGGACATATAAACAAGAGTACCCAAGTACTCACGAGGAACATCCAGGAAATGAGCAAACAGAGATGACATATGAATAGGTATACCCTGGATCAAATAATACTGAAGCATCCCTACCAAGGACAGGAATAGTACCTGTGATCACGGTATCTGAGGCCACTGCATCTGGTCTGGCTGGAAAAGCATAGAATCTAGATGGAGCGGCACCTGCCTGGCCTCCGCCTGCCTGGCCTCCACCTCTAAGATGGCCCCTTCCCACCTTCCCCCCGCCTCTGGGCAGCCGGACGGCTGGTACGACTACTGGTGCTGTAATCATAGGTTGAGAACCCTGCTGCATTGCCTTGCCCTGAAGCCTGGGGCAGAACCTCCGTACATCACTGAGATTCCCACACTTGAAACAACCTCTCGGTACAGTGGACTGCTGACCTGAGGTCTGACCCTGATGGCCTAAATGCCCACTGGAGGAACCCTGAATAGTTGATGGGCGGTAGGAACTCTTTGGCATGGCGCTGAAATAAGGTCGTACTGGAGCATCCTGAGGAGGAGGCGGTGCTAGATATGTAGGCCTGCTAGGATGACCTCTCCCGAACTGACCTCTGTCCCCAGATGGGGCACCACTAAACCCTCCGGAATAATGGAACCGCTTGTCCCGCGACATCTTCTCTCGGCCCCGCTGACGATAACCCTCAATCTTTGAGCTATCTCCACAATTAGCTAGTAAGAAGTCTGCATCTCAATCTCCCGGGCTATGGTGGCCTGAATACCTGAGTGCATCCCCGCAACGAACCTCCGTACTCTCTCCGCATCAGTAGGAAGTATCATAAGTGCATGGCGAGACAACTCAGAGAATCTCGCCTCATAATCGGTCACTGACATCTGACCCTGCTGGAGTTGCTCAAACTGAAACCACAACTCTTCATTATGAGAGGGTGGAATATACCTATCCAGAAAGGTACGCATGAATTGGTCCCAAGTCATGGGAGGAGAGCTTGTGGGTCTGCCAAGGAGATAAGACTACCATCATCTACGTGCCCTGCCCTCCAGCTGGAAAGTAGTAAAGTCCACCCCATGGGACTCCAATATCCTCATGTTGAGCAGTCTGTCCCTGCACCGATCAATGAAGTCCTGGGGATCCTCATGTCGCTCACCTCTGAAGACAGGAGGGTGTAGCCTAGTCCATTTGTCCAATAGCTTCTACGGCTCACCAGTCGTAACTAGTCTGGGCTCAGGTATGGCTGCTGCCACTGGCTGGGCTTCGCCCACGGGTAGTGTTCCCGGGGACTGATATAAAATAGTTGCATGCCCAGGAGCCTGAGCAGTAGGGGTCTGTGCTCCCTCTCCCGCCTGAGATGTGGCTGGGTCTGCTGGAAATAAACCAGCCTGAGTCATAGTGTCCATGAACCATAACATACGACCCATGACCTCCTGGAAGCCCGGTGCTGACATGAAATCTACCGGGTTTGGCTCTGCTGCAGACACCTCGCCCTGCTCCTCAACAATAGGAACAACCTCGTCCCCTACCTCAAGCCGGTAGCCTCACCCGACCTCTAGCAATAGGGAGAGCAGCTCCTCCCGGGACTGGAACATCCGATGTGCACATTCTCAACATCTGTGAGAGAATAAGGGAAAGATACTTAGTATAACATCAACTGCACGATAGGAGATAAAGAAAGAGTAGTTTCCTAACACCCTATAGCCTGTCGAAGATAAGTACGGACGTTTCTGTACCGATCCGCAAGACTCTATTAGGCCTGCTCATAACTTGTGAGACCTACGTGAACCTAGTGCTCTGATACCATGTTGTCACGGTCTAATTTCTCTTATAGGTTGTGATGGCACCCAACTTTACCGCTAGACACGCCAATAGTGAACTAACTACGTAATTATTTCTTTTAACAATTTAGAAATAGTTGATTTTTAATTATGGAAAAAATACGAACTGAAAAATTTCATAAAAGTGAGTAATAGTCAGTTTAAGAGTAAATAAGAGGAAATAAATAATCAGAATCAATATGTGTCTACTAATATAATTTCTAAGGTATGGTGTCACAAGTGTATGAGCTACTAGTAGAATATACAAAAATACTACACTCCTATCTGAAGTGAAATAGACAGAAAAATTAAAGAAAAAGAAAGACTTTCGGTGCTGCAAAACGGGCTGGGAAGGCAGCTCACCGCAAAGTTTCGTGGAATCAAGGGAGCGCGTCGGGATGATAACCAGATGCACCTGCCTCAAATCCTGCACGATCAGTGCAGAAGTGTAGCATGAGTATATAAACAACATGTACCCAGTAAGTATCAAGTCTAACCTCAAAGAAGTAGTGACGAGGGGTCGACATCGACACTTACTATGGGCTAACAATAAAATGCAGGAATTATAAATAAGCATGGGTTATGTAAAAGAAACTGAAAACTCAATAACAAGAAATAGTGGACAATTCTTTCACTAATGGTAAATCCTAATTCAATTTCCATCCTTTAACAATTCAACCACTTAAGCAGTGAAACAATATCAAATATAATTGGGCTCCAAGTATTATTACGCACGAATTATGCCGAGGTCGTATGGCCCGATCCAAAATATAAATATATATATAATGTGCATTGCTGAGGATCGAACGACACGAACCATAGATGCATCTATTCTACTGCCGAGGCGTTCGATGCATTTATTCTACTGTCGAGGCGTTCGGCCCACTCCACAAGAAGAGAAATATTTTATAAACAACCGATTCAAAGATTATTAAGAGACTAATATTCAAAGAAGCGCAAATTCTTATTAACGGCCAAGTAACCCATCAAGTAAATGAAATTTGACCTTCTACAATTCCTTTATTAAGTTCCAATAGGATTTAAGCACTTAAATTAATAAGTAGGGTGCAAACATCGCAAGTATAACATGATTCGGGTGCTAAAGTACCAGAACATAAGCATAATTAGTAGCTACGTACAGACTCTCGTCACCTCGTGCGCACGTAGCACCCCACAAATAGAAGCACATATTAATTCAATTCACCTATTGGGTTAATTCCCTATTACAAGGTTAGAAAAGAGACTTACCTCGTCTCAAAGCTTACTTTCCAGTCCATAAATGTGCTTTAAACCCTCAACTCGGTGCTAACGACTCGAAACTAGTCAAATGTTATATAAAATAATCAATACGCGCTCAAAAGTTCATATTCTAACTATTAAAGTGATTACCCAATCCCAATTGAAGAATTCCTAAAATTTATCCCCGAGGCCACGTACCCGGATTTCGGAAATTTTTAAAGAAAGTTGTTACCCATAACCTCACGAACTCAAATATATAATTTTTACTAAATTCCATAACCATTTTCGTGGTTAAATCCCATTTTTATCAAAAACCTAGGTTTTTTTATCTAAGCCCATGATTTCATACAAATTTTACATGTTATATCTACCCATAATCTATGTATTTAACTCACATTATGTAGAAATTACTTAACTCAAAGTGTTACGTGAAAACCCCTCTCTAAGAGCTCCAAAAATCGCCCAAGGAATGAAATAAATGAGCTCAAAATGCCTAAGCCCTGTCTTAAATGAGGTTCTGCCTTCTGCAATTTTTGCACCTGCGGAGGATTGGCCGCTTCTACGTCTCCACATCTGCAGAAAAGTCATCGCAGATGCGGCCCTTGCCCAGTGGCCTACTTCCACTTCTGCGGACCTCTGGCCCACTTCTGTGGGTCCCCTCTTGCGATTCACACGCCGCACCTGCGGTTTCTTCTATCGCACCTGCGTGTTTCACAGGTGCGCACGCCCACCCGTATCTACGATTCCTGGGCTGCTCTTCCAAGGCCGCTTCTGCGAGCTCGCACCTATGGCTAGCCCTCCGCTGATGCGATTACACTAGAATTCTGGTGTTTTAGCTGCTGCCCCTAAGTTTAAACTTGGTTCGTGCCTAGTCCTATTGACACCCGAGGCCACCGGGGCCCCGCCCAAATAGACCAACAAGTTTGAAATCATAAAACGGACTCGCTCGCACCCTCGAAATGAATAAAACAACAACAAAACTAAGAATCATACCCCAAACCAAATTGAATCAACTTATTAACTTCAAGTTCTTCCAACATACTCTGAACGCGCCGAAACATACTTAAACTACTCTGAATGACACCAAATTTTGTATGTAAGTCTTAAATCAACATACGAAACTATTCCCGAGCTCGAAATTCCAAACGGACCTCGATAACACCAAAACCTACTCCAAACCAAATTTAAAGAACTTTAAAACCTTCAAATAGTCAACTTTCACTATTAGGCACCGAAACGCTCCAGGGTTGTCCAAAACCCAATTTGAACACATGCCAAAGTCCAAAATTATCATGCAAACCTATTGGAACCGCCAAATCCCAATTTTGATGTCGTTTACTCAAAACGTTGACCGAAGTCAAACTTAGCCTTTTAAAGCCAATCTAAGGAATCAAGTGTTCCGATTTCAACACGAACCCTTCCTGTAACGACCCGGTCGGTCGTAAATTTTCAGAGGTGTAGTCCCATTCTCCCATGCTTTAAGTTATTATGTGACTTGCTAGAGTGATTAGTTTGGGTCTGGTGAGGATTTCGGAATGAGTTGGAACACTTAGTTCAAGGTTTAAAGTTTAAGTTGAAATAGTGGCTGGATGTCGACTTATGTGTAAACGACCCCGAAATAGAATTTTGATGATTCCAACAGCTCTGTATGGTGATTTTGCACTTAGAAGCGTGTTCAAAATTTTATTTGGAAGTCGGTAATTAAATTAGGCTTGAAATGGCTAAAATAAGAATTTAAGTTTGGAAGTTTGACCGGAGAGTTGACTTTTTGATATCGGGGTCAGAATCTAGTTTCAAAAATTTTCATAGCTCCGTTATGTCATTTATGACTTGCATGCAAAATTTGAGGTCAATCAGACTTGATTTGCTAGGTTTCGACATCGAATGTAGAATGTTCCAACCTCGTTTCTTCAAGAATAAGTTGTATCACATTAAGAAAATGATCTCCAAATTTAATTTTGATTGAAGCATTAGATCTGTATTGAAATTTCGGAACCACAACAAAAAGAATCGTCGAATTCGAACATCGTATGGGGGAGTTATACCCATTTTCATGTCGGGAAAGATTTTCCGTCGCCGCCAGCGCCCAGGGTAGCGTGGGGCGCTAGCCCTGGCGCTGGAAATTTTCGGGTACTGAAAATTGCGCAACAGGCAACGCCCCACGCTACCTGTGGCACTCGAAAATATCAGAGGCTCTATAAACGGAATTTTTGGCCATTTTTGACATAAAAATAGTTCGGGAGCTCGGTTTGGGCGATTTTCAGAGGCAAACCTCACAAATTGGAATGGGGTAAGTGATCTTAACTTGATTTGGTCCGTTATTCATCAATCTAACATTATTTTCAGTACTTATTTCATGATTTGGGGGATTAGGATAGAAATTTTCCAAAAATTGATTTGAGGGTTTGATGGCCAAATCACAGTCGGAATTTAGTAATTTTTGTATGGTTGGACTCGTGGTTGAATGGCCGTTCATATTTTATAACTTTTGTCGGGTTCCGATACATGGGCCCCACTGTTGATTTTTGAGTAAAGTTCGGATTTATATTGTGAAATTTAGCGTTTTTATTATGGAATTGATTCCTATGCCTCGTGTTGACTAAGATTCGTGGCGTTCGGAGGCCGAATCACGAGGAAAAGGTTTATTGGAATAAATAATTTGCTCGAATTGAGGTAAGTGACTTGTCTAACCTTGTGGGGGGGGGTGTGGGGGAAATTTCCCTTAGGATTGGTATTGATATGAAAATGTTGATGTATTAAAAGTCGTGTACACGAGGTGACGAGTGTGTACACGGGCTAAATGTGGAAGATTATGTATTTAAATTCTATAGAGCACTGTTGCATATTAATTAAATTATTTTATTCTGTTATAATCATCATCATTGATATATTTTCATATTTTAAATTTTCTTGACCTGTTCCTTCTATGAGTTTTACCTGTTTAGTTGAAACTCTGTTTCTTTTGTTCCGTACATTATTTGAAGGTTGATTTTCTTTAATTTAAATATTATTAAAAAAATGAAGTATTTTACATTTAAAAATTTTATATTTAAAACAAGGTGGTAAATTTGTGAAATATTATATATGCCGAATTTCTTTGTGAGATTTTCGTACTAATTGTGATGGAGCCGTGAGCTCTTTATTGTGAAAATATATTATCATTGAATTATTTTGTCATGAGCTGTGAGCTCTTTATTGTGGAAAAATAATATCATTGAATTATTTAGGCATGAGTCGTGAGCTCTTTATTGTGGAAAAATATTATTGTTCATTTATTTTGGCAAATTAAAATATTTAAGCACTTGAGGTGCAAATTATGATATATTGTAATATTGATACATATGCGGTGGTATAAGGTTTGTGTGTTGAAATGCATGCGGTGAGATAAGGGTGGCTTGATACGTGTGGCTAGTAGCAGGAACTACTAGAAGTCATGCGGTATGATAAGGATGGCTAAAACGCGGGATGTTATTTCGGAAAAAATATTTTCTTTAAAATAAACTGTGAAGGCTCCTGCGGTGATATGGAAAAATGAGATATTGTGAATTTATTTATGATTTGGGACTACAAGGAGGTACCTAAGGAGTGCTCTTGTCAATATTGATTTATGACCGCAGTTGCCTTTGATTATTGTTGTGATTTTCTTAAAGTTGAAAGAAGATTTTGTTTTGTTTCCACGAGGTATTAATTGCCATTATTTGGTGTAATTAAATGGTGACATACTACTTGATTTATTTCCATTGTCATTTTATCTTATTATATTGTTAAACATTTTACCATGCCATTATTTATTTTCCAGTAGGGTCTGACCTGACCTCGTCACTACTCTACCGAGGTTAGGCTTGGTACTTAATGGGAACCGCTGTGGTGTACTCATACTACGCTTCTGCACATCCTTTTGTGCAGAACCAGGTAAATCTTATCAGACCAGGCATCAGTAAACTACCTGTACGAGGAGACTTCGAGGTATATCTGCCAGCGTCCGCAAACTTCGGAGTCTCCTTCTATCTTACTATGTTGTCTTCCTTATTTGCTTTTGACTCTGATGTATAGAGATATAGAGAATAAATTCTTAGAAGCATGTGACTTATTTCTACCGATTTTTGAGAGTTATAATTATTTGAATTGTAGTTTATTTATTTCAGATATTTATTATTATTCCGCATTGATAGGCTTACCTAGTCTTATAGACTAGGTGCCATCACGACCTCCTACGGAGGGAATTTGGGGTCATGAAAAGTTGGTATCAGAGCTCTAGGTTCATAGGTGTTATGAGTCACAAGCAGGTTTAGTAGAGTATTGCGGATCGGTACGGAGACGTCTGTATTTATCTTCGGGAGGCTATGGAAATGTTAGGAAAAATATTCACTTCTTTGATTCCTTATCGTGCGCAATTGTTGACTTCAAAGTTCTAAACCATTATCTTTCTATTCTCTCACATATGGTGAGGACACGCACAACTGGATCCGATGATCAGACATCCGCGCCCCATGTTGGAGCCGTAAGAGGCTGGGGTCGGGGCAGAGGCCGAGGAAGACCACGTGGTGCAGCCAGAGCACCTGCACGAGCTGCTGCACCAGAGCCACCAGTAGCTCCAGTTGGAGAACAGGCACCTGAGACGCATGCTACTACTCCTGCACTTTAGGAGACTCTTGCCCAGTTTTTGAGCATGTTTGGTACTCTAGCTCAGGCAGGGTTAATTCCACTTGTTCCTGCCACATCTCAGGCCGGGGAAGGAGCACAGACTCCCGTCGCCCATACTCCAGAGCCACGGGCCCAAGTTGACCATGCTCCAGAGGTTATACTAGTGCAACCAGTTGTCTCAGTTTGGCCCGATGTTAGGGCAACAGTTTCAGAGGGGTAGCAACTCAGGCTTGAAAGGTACTAGAAGTACCACCCTCCCACTTTCAGCGGTTTATCTTCAGAGGATGCTCAGGGTTTTCATGAAGAATGTCACTGAATCCTCTGTACTATGGTTATTGTGGGGTCGCAATGGGGTTTCTTTCAAGGCATTCCAGTTTAGAGGAGCAGCCTACCAGTGGTGGCGGGCATATGAGTTGGATAGTCCCGCCGAGGCATCTTCACTCACTTGGACTCAATTTTCAGATATGTTCTTAAGGGAGTATGTTCCTCGGAGTCTTAGAGATGCATGGCGCGCCGAGTTTGAGTAGCTGCGCCAGGGTTCTATGACCGTGTCGGAATATGCGGTCCGATTCAGTAATTTGGCTAGGCATGCACCAGTCTTGGTTGTTATTGTTCGAGAGTGGGTTCGCAGATTTATTGAGGGGCTCCACCCTAGTATCAGATTCAGTATGGCTTGAGAACTGGATATGGACATCACATACCAACAAGTGGTGTCAATTGCTAGGAGATTGGAGGGTATGCGGACTCGGGAGAGAGAAGAGAGGGAAACTAAGAGACCCCGAGATTCTGGCACATATAATAATTCTCGTGCCCCAGTTGCAGCCCATCATGGTAGAGGTTATGTGAGCCATCCTATTTATTCAGCACTTCCAGCTTCCAGTGGTATTCCGGCTACTCCCAGACCTCAGGTTCCATATTATGCACCGCTAGTGTCTTCTGTACCTCCTGTATGGGGTGCTTTCAGTGGGCAGTCTAAATAGATCAGGCCCGAGCCAGTCCCAGCAACCACGTCCTCCGAGGGCTTGTTTTGAATGTGGTGATACTCTTCATATCATGAGAGATTGCCCCAGATTTAGGAGGGGTGCACCTCCACAGATTTATCAGACCCCACCCATTCCACAGGGCCCTCAGGCTTCTCAGGACATGATTACTGCACCAGTTGCCACTCCACCTGCACCGCCAGCCAGAGGTGGAGGTCGGGCAGGTAGAGGTCGCCCTAGAGGGGGAGTCTAGTCCAGATATTATGCCCTTCCTGCTAGGACAGAGGCCGTTGCATCCGATTCTGTTATCACAGATATTATTCTGGTTTGTCATAGAGATGCATCAGTCTTATTTGATACAGGCTCCACTTATTCTTATGTGTCATCTTATTTTGCCTCGTATTCGGGCATATCACGTGATTCCTTGAGTGCTTCTGTTTATGTATCTACACCCGTGGTTGAATCTATTATTGTGGACCACGTGTATCGATCGTGTTTAATTGTTATCAGTGGTTTTGAGACCAGAGCTGATTTATTATTGCTCAGTATGGTAGATTTCGATATTATTTTGGGCATGGACTGGTTGTCGCCCTATCACGCTATTCTTGATTGTTACGGCAAGATGGTGACATTGGCTATGCCAGGTCTACCGCGGCTAGAGTGGAGAGGTACCTTATATTATATTCCTATCAGGGTTGTTTTATTTCTTAAAGATCAACGAATGGTTGAGAAGGGGTGTGATGTGTATCTGGCCTATGTGAGAGATGTTAGTATTGATACTCCTACCTTGGAGTTAGTTACTGTAGTAAGGGATTTTTCTGATGTATTTCCAGCGCATCTTCCGGGTATGCCACCCGACAGGGATATTGACTTTGGCATTGATTTGTTATCGGGCACTCATCCCATTTTTTTTCCACCATATCATATGGCCCCAGCAGAGTTGAAAGAATTAAAAGAACAGTTACAGGAATTGCTTGATAAGGGCTTCATTCGGTCCAGTGTATCGCTTTGGGGTGCTCCTGTCTTATTTGTAAAGAAGAAGGATTGTTCTATGCGAATGTGTATTGATTACCACCAGCTGAATAAGGTTACAGTGAAGAACAGGCATCCATTACCACGTATTGATGACCTATTTGATCAGCTTTAGGGTGCCAGAGTGTTTTCTAAGATCGACTTGCATTCAGGCTATCATCAATTGAAGATTCAGGAGCAAGATATTCCGAAGACTGCTTTCAGGACTCAGTACGGTCATTACGAGTTCCTTGTGATGTCTTTTGGGCTGACCAATGCCCCAGCAACACTTATGTACTTAATCAATAGTGTATTTCATCCCTATCTTGAATCTTTTGTCATTGTGTTTATTGACAATATTCTAGTGTATTCCCGGAGTCGGGAAGATCATGAACAGCACCTGAGGACTGTGATTCAGACTTTGAGAGAAAAGACGTTATATGCAAAAAATTTAAAGTGTGAATTTTGGCTTGATTTAGTGGGATTTTGGGGTCATATAGTTTCGTGCGAGGGGATCAAGGTAGATCCGAAGATGATTGAAGTAGTGCAGAGTTGGCCCAGACCATCATCAGCTACTGAGATCTGGAGTTTCCTTGGTTTGGCAGGGTATTATCGCCGATTTGTAGAAGAATTCTCTTCTGTTGCTGCATCTATGACCAAATTGACCTAGAAGGGTGCTCCGTTCAGGTGGATAGAGGAATGTGAGGAGAGCTTCCAAAAGCTCAAGACAGTTTTGACTACAGCCCTAGTATTGGTACTACCTACAGGTTCAGGGTCTTATACCGTGTATTGTGATGCATCACGTATTGGTCTCGGCGCAGTGGTGATGCAAGATGGTAGGGTGATTGCCTATGCGTCCAGACAGTTAAAGGTACGTGAGAAGAATTACTCGGTCCACGACCTTGAGTTAGCAGCTATTCATGCCTTGAAGATTTGGCGACATTATTTATACGGTGTCCATTGTGAGGTCTACACCGATCACCGGAGTCTACAACATCTGTTTAAATAGAAGGATCTTAATTTGCGGCAGCGGAGATGGTTGGAGTTGCTTAAGGATTATGATATCACCATTCTCTATCATCCCGAGAAGGCCAATGTAGTGGCCGATGCCTTGAGTCGTAAGGCGGAGAGTTTGGGCAGCTTAGCATATTTACCGGTAGCAGAGAGGCCTTTAGCCTTGGATGTTCAGGCCTTGGCCAACCAGTTTGTCAGGTTGGATATTTCCGAGCCGGGCCGAGTTTTGGCTTGTGTGGTTAGTTTTGGCTTGTGTGGTTTCTCAGTCTTCTCTTTATGATCGTATCAGAGAGCGTCAGTACGATGACCCCCATCTGCTTCTCCTTAAGGATACAGTTCAGCACGGTGATGCTAAGGAAGTCACTATTGGAAATGACGATGTATTACGGATGTAGGGCAGGCTATGTGTGCCTAATGTAGATGGTTTGCGTGAGTTGATTCTCCAGGAGGCTCACATTTTGCGGTACTCCATTCATCCGGGTGCTGCAAAGATGTATCAGGAATTGAGACAGCGCTCTTGGTGGAGGCGAATGAAGAAAGACATAGTGGAGTATGTAGCTCGATTTCTAAATTGTCAACAAGTGAAATATGAGCATCAATGACCGGGTGGATTGCTTCAGAAATTAGAGATTCCAGAATGGAAATGGGAGCGGATCACTATGGATTTAGTTGTTGGGCTCCCACGGACTCAGAGGAAGTGCGATGCAGTTTGGGTGATTGTGGATAGGTTGACCAAGTCAGCTCATTTCGTTCCTATGATGACTACCTACTCTTTCGAGCAGTTGGCTCGAATCTATATTCGCGAGATTGTCAGACTTCACGGCGTACCGGTATCTATCATCTCTGAACGGGGTACGCAGTTTACATCATGGTTCTGGAGGGCAGTACAGCGTGAGTTGGGTACTCGGGTAGAGTTGAGTACAACACTTCACCCTCAAACGGACGGGCAGTCCGAACGCACTATTTAGATACTGGAGGATATGCTTCGTGCGTGTGTGATAGATTTTGGGGGTGCTTGGGATCAGTTCTTACCAGTTGCGGAGTTTTCTAATAATAACAATTATCAGTCGAGCATTTAGATGGCTCCGTATGAGGCCTTATATGGTAGGCGGTACCGGTCTCCAGTGGGTTGGTTCGAACCAGGCGAGGCTAGGCTATTGGGTACAGACTTGGTTCAGGATGCCTTGGAAAAGGTTAAATTGATTCAGGATCTACTTCGTACAACCCAATCTAGACAGAAGAGTTATGCGGATCGGAAGGTTCGTGATGTTGCATTTATGGTTGGTGAGCGGGTCCTGCTCCGGGTTTCGCCTATGAAGGGTTTGATGAGGTTCGGGAAGAAGGGCAAGTTGAGCCCTAGGTATATTGGGCCTTTTGCGATTCTTGAAAGAGTTGGAGAGGTGGCTTATAGACTTGCACTACCACCTAGTCTATCTGCAGTTCATCTGGTATTCCATGTTTCTATGCTTCGAAAGTATCACGGCGATCCGTCTCATGTGTTAGACTTCAGTTCAGTTTAGTTGGACAATGATATATCTTATGTTGAGAAACAAGTGGCTATTTTAGATAGGCAGGTTCGAAAGATGAGGTCAAAGAACATTGCTTCCGTGAAGGTTCAGTGGAGGGGTCATCCGGTCGAGGAGGCGACTTGGGAAACCGAGCATGATATGCGCAACTGTTATCCTCATCTTTTCACCACTCCAGGTATAATTCTAAACCCGTTCGAGGATAAAAGTTTGTTTAAGAGGGGGAGGATGTAACGACCCGACAGGTCGTTTTGAGAGTTGTAGTCCCATTCTCCCATTTACTGCTCAATTTATGCTTTAAGTTGTTATGTGACTTGCCGAAGTGATTAGTTTGGGTTCGGTAAGGATTTAGGAATGAATTAGAACACTTAGTTCCAAGGTTTAAAGTTTAAGTTGAAATAGTGACCGCATATCGACTTATATGTAAACGACCCCGGAATAGAATTTTGATGATTCCAACAGCTCCATATGGTGATTTTGCACTTAGGAGCGTGTTCGAAATTTTATTTGGAAGTCGGTAGTTAAATTAGGCTTGAAATGGCTAAAATAAAAATTTAAGTTTGGAAGTTTGACCGGGGAGTTAACTTTTTAATATCGGGGTCAGAATCTAGTTTTGAAAATTTTCATAGCTCCGTTATGCCATTTATGACTTGCATGCAAAATTTGAGGTCAATCGGATATGATTTGCTAGGTTTCGACATCGAATGTAGAATGTTCCAACCTCGTTTCTTCAAGAATAAGTTGTATCACATTAAGAAAATGATCTCCAAATTTAATTTTTATTGAAGCATTAGATCCGTATTGAAATTTCGGAACCACAACAAAAAGAATCGTCGAATTCGACCATCGTATGGGGAGTTATGCCCATTTTCGTGTCGGGAAAGATTTTCCGTCACCGCCAGCGCCCAGGGTAGCGTGGGGCGCTAGCCCTGGCGCTGGAAATTTTTCGGGTACTGAAAACTGCGCAACAGGCAACGCCCCACGCTACTTGTGGCGCTCGAAAACATCAGAGGCTCTATAAACGGAATTTTTGGCCATTTTTGACATAAAAATAGTTCGGGAGCTCGGTTTGGGCGATTTTCAGAGGCAAACTTCACAAATTGGAATGGGGTAAGTGATCTTAACTTGATTTCGTCCATTATTCATGAATATAACATTATTTCCAGTACTTATTTCATGATTTGGGGGATTAGAATAGAAATTTTTCAAAAATTGATTTGAGGGTTTGATGGCCGAATCAGAGTCGGAATTTAGTAATTTTTATATGGTTAGACTCGTGGTTGAATGGCCGTTCATATTTTATAACTTTTGTCGGGTTTCGATACATGGGCCCCACTGTTAATTTTTGAGTAAAGTTCGGATTTATATTGTGAAATTTAACATTTTTATTATGGAATTGATTCCTATACCTCGTGTTGATAGTATCGAATTATTTTGACTAAGATTCGTGGCATTCGGAGGCCGAATCAAGAGGAAAAGATTTATTGGAATAAAGAATTTTCTCGGATTGAGGTAAGTGACTTGTCTAACCTTGTGTGGGGAAAAATTTCCCCTTAGGATTGGTACTTATATGAAAATGTTGATGTATTGAAAGTCGTGTACACGAGGTGACGAGTGTGTACACGGGCTAAATATGGAATATTATGTATTTAAATTGTGTAGAGCACTGTTGCATATTAATTAAATTATTTTATTCTGTTATATTCATCATCGTTGATATATTTTCGTATTTTAAATTTTCTTGACCTGTTCCTTCTATGTGTTTTACCTGTTTAGTTGAAACTCTGTTTCTTTTGTTCCGTACATTATTTGAAGGTTGATTTTCTTTAATTTAAATATTATTAAAAAAATGAAGTATTTTACATTTAAAAAATTTATATTTAAAACAAGGTGGTAAATTTGTGAAATATTATATATGCCGAATTTCTTTGTGAGATTTTCGTACTAATTGTGATGGAGCCGTGAGCTCTTTATTGTGAAAATATATTATCATTGAATTATTTTGGCATGAGCTGTGAGCTCTTTATTGTGAAAAAATAATATCATTAAATTATTTTAGCATGAGTCGTGAGCTCTTTATTGTGGAAAAATATTATTGTTGATTTATTTTGGCAAATTAAAATATTTGAGCACTTGAGGTGCAAATTATGATATATTGTAATATTGATACACATGCGGTGGTATAAGGTTTGTGTGTTGAAACGCATGCGGTGAGATAAGGGTGGCTTGATACGTGTGGCTAGTAGCAGGAACTACTAGAAGTCATGCGGTGTGATAAGGATGGCTAAAACGCGGGATGCTATTTCGGGAAAAATATTTTTTTTAAAATAAACTGTGAAGGCTCCCGCGGTGATATGGAAAAATGAGATATTGTGAATTTATTTATGATTTGGGACTACGAGGAGGTACCTAAGGAGTGCTCTTGTCAATATTGATTTATGACCGCAGTTGCCCTTGATTATTGTTATGATTTTTTTAAAGTTGAAAGGAAATTCTGTTATATTTCCACGAGGTATTAATTGCCATTATTTGGTGTAATTAAATGGTGACATACTACTTGATTTATTTTCATTGTCATTTTATTTTATTATATTGTTATAAATTTTACCATGCCATTCTTTATTTTCCAGTAGGGTCTGACCTGACCTCGTCACTATTCTACCGAGGTTAGGCTTGGCACTTACTGTGTACCACTGTGGTGTACTCATACTACGCTTCTGCACATCTTTTTGTGCAGAACCAGATACATCTTATCAGACCAGGCATCAGTAAACTACCTGTACGAGGAGATTTCGAGGTATATCTGCCAGCGTCCGCAGACTTCGGAGTCCCCTTCTATCTTACTATGTTGTCTTCCTTATTTGCTTTAGACTCTGATGTATAGAGACATAGAGAGTAAATTCTTAGAAGCTTGTGACTTATTTCTACTGGGTTTTGGGAGTTGTAATATTTGAAATGTAGTTTATTTATTTCAGATATCTATTATTATTCATCATTGATAGGCTTGCCTAGTCTTAGAGACTAGGTGCCATCACGACCTCATACGGGGAGAATTTGGGGTCGTGACACTTCCAAATCCCGAACTAATCATCCCAGCAAGTCATAAAACGGCAAGAACACATACAAGAAGTCTTATTTAGGGGAACGGGGTTCTAAAAAGCAAAACGACCGATTGGATCATAACATAACCAAACCTATCTTTTAAGTAATCTTTTACCCACTTCAAACATTCATCTTCTATTTTCAGGTTTTCTTTCTTCTGCATTTGATGTTAGTGTTTCACCATCGGCTACTCTCCTCAGCGTTGCTTTGTCAAGCCAACTTCCACTATAGTATACTGTTAAGTTTAATACGGCATTTAAATTTATGTGCTTCTTATGTGTATTTCATTTGACAATTATGTTACTTCTTATAGTATTATTTTGAAGAGGTTAAGGTTTTGTTCTCTTTTTATAGATAGTTAAAATTTATCCTATTGTACAATATTAAGTTCAAGAATAACTATTTTTTCTTTGTCGGTCACTTTTAGAATCGCATGAAAAGTACAATATTTTAGAATTTAAAGGCCTTCCTTTAAGGTGACTGCTTCACCTTCCATTGCTAAATTGATTGGATTAGAAGTCATCAAAAAAGGTCAAAGAAAGTTCTCAGATATTAATTTCAAAACTTTAAACGTCTATATAATACTTGTGTGTGCAATTGTTGGATCAATAGATGATATAATTTAAGTTACGTTCTTTTATAATTAAAAATCACTCCGATATAATTCAATCATTAATAATAGTTTATTGATCATCGATAATTATCATTCTTTTCTTTATTAGTTAACATATTATAAGGGGTACATAGGCTACATTGTATACAAAGTGCTTGTCAAAAGTAGGTTTCTTTTTATCCAAGTTAGTAGCGTCCTTTATATCCATTATGCACAACTGTGTAGAAGTTAGAACTTAGAAGCGTTCATGATGTAAAAATGTTTGTTGAAGTGAATATGTAATCTGATTATGCTTGTGATAGTTAATTACTATCAAGTGGTAGTGATTTTTCAAGATATGAGAAAAAACTATACTTCTATTAGGACTTGTGCATTATAAAATAATGTGCTACATAAGCCAAACTAATTCCAATATGTTGATCTTCTGAGCCAACACATCAACTGCATGTAATTAATATATCAGTTGACTATTCAATCACCGTCCAATTATTATACTCATGGACATCACTAATTTTAGGAATATTCCAAACTATGCATGGAAGACGAAGATACATCAGTTTTACAAATTAAAAGAGTAAAAATTAGAAAGAAAAATAAAAATAGGGTTCCCTAAATATGAATGTATTTTTGCACTCCAGTACTAGGTCACAAGGCATATCGATGTGTTTTAGTCTTTGTCTTCCTAATTAATACTTACTTTTGTTTGTTGCTTTTCTGCAATTGAAAAATTGAAGGTCTATGTAATTCTTTATCAGAACTTATGAATTATTTTCGCACATAACGACATTATCCACTAACTTTAGTATTATACTTTCCAAATATATAGTTTATATGTTAGTAGTAGCGAATCATTTATTGAAGTACTACGGAGCAAGAGAATATATACTCTCCTCCTTTCAATTTAGATAATGTACTTTAACTTTACAAAGTTTAAGAAAAAAATAGACTTTTAAAATATGTGGTGCTAAAAGTTTGAGGGGCAAAAGCTTAGTGGGGTCATGATATTTGTGTGGCTATAAAAATTTCTCATAAAGAGTAAAGTGAGTAAAATAAAAAGTTTAAAGTTAAATTGTTCTAAATATAGAAATATATCATTCTTTTTTGAACAGACTAATAAGAAAAGTGTATCATTTAAATTGAAACAGAGGGAATAAAAAATATAAATTAAAGGTAAATTACACTTACACAAGCTTTCATAACAAAATGTTAATTTGATGTACTATATAAATAAGTTGATGTAATTTATTATTGTTACCTTATGGAAGAATTTGTTGATAATGACGGTAAAATTCTTGAAAGAATGAACCATGATAAATTAATCCTTGACTTTTGGAGTGTCAGAGTTTCAATTTACAAGGTATTATGCCAATAATGTTATGTACGTATATGTCAAATTTAATGGATTGAAATTAATTATTCTATTATTTATTTATTTCTAACTAGGAACGTTTGGACAATCACTATTTCTCATTAGTGTGCTAATCTCTAAAATTGGTAATGCATATTTTACCCATCATAAAGTCAAATTTTACATATTCGACATATTCCCCAGTCTCTCGCACTGCTCAAGTAAGTGAGTGACTCCGAACGAGGACCTCATTCTCATTTGTCTGCTTTCTGTTTACACGATTCTCAAAGATGAGGAGGATAGTACCACAAGCCCTCTCTCATCACGAACATATATCCAGAAGCAAGTGTATAGTAATAATACTATTTGTAGTAGAAGTTATGGCTTGCATATATTATCAAGACGTATTAGATGAAATACATTGTATCTAATTACACTGTCACTGTTCTTGTTCTTAGGTTTAAACAATATCCAATTATCTTGACATTGATAAATAATTAATTCATTATATAGTAATCCTCATGGATCACCATTCATAAAAACTTATACTTTATTCTTTACTTAAAGTTTTATTTAAATAATATTAATAGTATATTTATAGAACTATGTTCTACATGACTCGGCATACATGTGTAACGCATATGCCAAAAGCCTAGTTATTATATAAGATGAACCTCAAAAATTAAAACTTGAATTACTAAAATACCCTTCTATATAATATAAACATTCCACTAATAAATAAATAAATAAGTCTCTTATTTTTCCTTTCTCTTATCATAAGAACCAACACGTTTTCAGAAGAAAAAAATGACCGTAGCCTAACCGTAACCTTCTTGAAAGGCCATTGTTTTTAACGTTTGCACAAAGGTTCCTTCTTCAATATTGTTCATTAATCTCCATTTTATTGTTGGTTTTCCTACATTAATTTTCGATTACTGCTAAAAGGTCTTGCGTAATGTGATGACCCGATAGACCATTTATAGTTCTACCCATCATTTCTGTGTTCCGAGACCTCGAGTAGTTCCGTTTAGCTTTTCTCGATTTGCGCCCAGTCCGTGTCTTTTTTCCGGAAGATTTTTATGAGAAAATTAATGAAAATGTGAAATCGTGCCATAAAACTCATTTGAGTTGACTACAGTCAATATATTATGTAAACGGACATGTATCAGTATTTTGATAGTCCAGGTGGGTCTGTATCGTGATTTGGGACGTGGGGTATGCTTGAAATCGAATTCAGAAGTCCCTAACTTGAATTAATGCAATTTGTTGAAAACTAGAAATCTAAAGATTTAAAGAATTCCTAAGTTTGACCATAAGTTGACTTTATTGCTACCAGATTAAGATTTCGGTTCTGGAACTTGGTATAAGTTCATTACAGTATTTATGACTTGTCTGCAAAATTTAGTGGAAAACGGAGTTGATTTTACGTGATTCGGATGTCCGGTTGAAAAATTGCATGTTCTTAAGTTTCATTGAAAATTTCATTCGTTTTGGTGTCCGATTTGTAGTTCTAGGTGTTATTTTGGTATATTGATCGCGCGAGCGAGTTCGTTTGATATTTTTGGACTTGTGTGCATGTTTGGTTTGAGCCCACGAGGACTCGAGTGAGTTTCGGACGCATAGCAGAGTGTTGGATAGAGTAAGGAGTTGCTGGTTTTTTTCCACAGGTTGCAGTTCTCGCATTTGCAAGTTTGGTGTCGCATTTGCGAGTTTGTCAGGTATGTATTTGCGATGGGGTGTTGGGGAGAAGCTTGTTCGCATTTGTTTCACATTTGCGAACAAAATCATCGCAATTGCGATGACAGCAAATATGTGGGCGTCTTCGCATTTGCCAACCCCAGGTCGCATTTGCAACATTTGTGCCTGGACAAAAGCTGAGAAAAATAGGATTTAGCTCATTTCTTTAAAACTCTTAACTCTAAACACCCTAGAGGCGATTTTTCCAAGATAGTTTCTTCCTAAATTTATTGGTAAGTGAGTTTAATCTATTATTCTCAATTATCCATTATATTTCATAAATTTTCAACATCAAATCTAGGATTTTCATTGTAGAAATTTGGGATTTTGAATTGTTTGAACGATATTTAGTTAGATTCGATTGGTTTGGAGGCTGATTTTAGAGGAAAGATCCCGATTGAGCTTTGATTTGATTGTTGAGCGAGGTAAGTGTTACTGTTAACCCTTACTTGAGGGATTAGTACGTGTTTGCCTATTTGCTGCGTGATTAACGTGTGGGTACAACGTATATGTGAGGTGACGAGCATTTATGCATTATTGTTGGGATAAAGCATACAGGTGAAACTTGTTTTCTTATGATTTATTGCTTTTTAATTGTGACATCCATGCTTAGGTTAGATTATTACTTATTTGATTATTTCTCCCATGATTATTTCTTAATTAGTAGTGGTGAAGTATTTTGGAAGTTGAGGTTTGGTATCTTGGTATCATATTTAAAGTAAAGCACATTCTCTGTGCTATTTATCTCTCGAGTTTATATTATCTTTACTACATGGTAAGGGAGAGTGTTAAAGCACGAAGGATGATGTCGTGCTATTCCATTATCTTGTTATTGATTAATACACAGTGAGGAAGAGAAGTAAATCACGAAAGGTGATGTCGTGCCATCTATAACATTTATTTATCATTTCATGGTGAGACTGAGAGTAAACGCATGAAAGGTGATGCCATGCCATCTATATCAATTTTTCATTGTTACATGGGCAAATCGAGAGTAAAAGCACGAAGGGTGATGTTGCGTTATTTCATGTTACTTTTGTCGTCATTTCATGGGGAGGATGAGAGTAAAATAATGAAGGGTGATGTCGTGCCATCTTTATACCGTATGTCTATCTATCTTCATTAGTTGATGAGTTATTTGGCTATTTTGTGATGTTATACATATCGTAGTTATCATATCTTTTCCCCCTTTCGCATGTCCCCTCCTAGTTGTACATTGTTAAATCTCTATTTTGTTGTCGTTTTGTACATATATCTATATTTGTACAGGTTTTAATTACGTGAGTGTCCTGTCATAGCCTCGTCACTACCTCGTCGAGGTTAGACTCGACACTTACGGAGTACATTGGGTCGGTTGTACTCATACTACACTTCTGTACTTGTGCAGATTTTGGTATTGGTCCCAGAGGTGCGTGAGGTGCGTTAGCTCGGATTATTGCATAAGCAAACTTGAGGTAGATCTGCTAGCGTCCTTAGACCTTGGAGTCCTTTTCCTCTTTCCTCTTTTACTATTCATTTCATTCGAAACAACTGTATTTATTTCAGACTCTGTTTGTAGAACTTCTAGTAGCTCGTGTACTCGTCACTCCGGATCTTTGGGAGTAGATTTTGTTACATGACTTATGCTGGTATTGTATTAGATTTAGTTCCTATCGCTCGTTAATTATCATCACCTTATTTAAACTATTAAAATTTAGCTATTTAACTATCTCACGTCGACTTACCTAGTAAGTGGATATTAGGCGACATCACGATCCTGAGGTTGGGATTCCGTGTCGTGACAAATTTTTATCAAATCACTACGTTGCTTAAGTGTCACAAGTCACAAGCAAGCGTCGCAGAGTCTAGAGGATCGGTACGGAGACGTCTGTACTTATCTTCCAGGGGCTATGGGGTTTAGGAAAAATATCACTTCTTTCTTACTCTGTTGTGCGATTTTTATTCTATCATTGATGATTGAACCCTTCCGTTCTTGTTCTCTCGTAAATTGTGAGAACACGCATTGCATCTACAGCCAGACAAGAGTCGGAGCCCCCTGTGGCAGCTACTACTAGTGGCAGAGGTCGAGGCCGAGTCCGAGCTAGAGGCCGAGGCATAGGCAGAGGCAAAGCTCAGCCTAGAGCTCGAGCACTACCACCCATAGTGGAGCCTCAAGTAGATTTTGAGGAGGAATTTCCACCTCATACTGTACCCTTCAGACCAGCTCAGGTTCCTAAAGGGTTCATAGCTACTCCAGTGCTTCAGGACAGTCTAGTCTGTATGGTGGGCCTTATAAAGAGTGTGGCCCAGACCGGAACCTTTTCGGTGGCACCAGCTATCTCTCGGGCACAGATTACCGCTACTCATACCCCGAAGCAGGTGGCTCCTATGTATCAGACTCCAGCAGCCCCGTCAGTTAGGGTGGTTGAGCCAGTTATTATAGCACAGGCCGGTGATAGGCCTGCTTTGTCTTCGGAGGCTATGTTGAGGTTAGATAAATTTACCAAGTGCTTTCCTGTTCATTTTATTGGTGCATCTTCTGAGGACCCACAGAATTTCCTGTACTGTTTCCACGAGGTATTGTGCAACATGGGTATAGTTGAGACCAATGGGGTAGATTTTGTAGCATTTCAGATGATTGGTTCCGCCCGGAGATGATGGAGAGATTTTATGTTGACTAGACCATCGGGGTCGCCTGCACTTACCTGAGATCAATTCTCGCATCTATTTCTAGAGAAGTTCATTCCTGTCAGTCTGAGAGAGGAGTACCGCATACAGTTCGAGCGTCTTCAGCAGGGTGGTATGACTGTCACCCAGTACGAGACTTGATTTATGAACCTAGCTCGTCATGCCACTATCTTGCTTCATACTGAGAGGGAGAGAGTGAGGATATTTATTGATGGGCTCACTTTCACTCTCAGGATACAGATGGCCAAGGAGACCGTGAGTGATATTTCTTTCCAAAAAATCATAGATATTGCTAGACGGATTGAGTTGGTTTTTGCTCAAGAGAGGTGGCCGGTATCAGATAAGAGGCCTCGTCATTCCGGTAGTTTTAGCTGTGCCTCATCTGGAGGCAAGGGTACTTTTGGTAGAGGCCATCCTCCCAGGCCATTACATTCAGCGCTTCAGGCATCTCACAGTGCTTCAGGGAGCCGTGGTCCTTATATGTGTCATCCTGAGCAGCTAGCCTACAGTGCACCACCAGCTCCTATTAGTGCACCTCCAATCCAAAGTTATCAGAGTGATTACCCAGGTCGACAGGGCCAGTTCAATCGTCAATAGTCACAACAATCAAGGGCTTGTTATGCTTGTGGTGATCTGAGGCACATTGCTAGATTTTTTTCCCCGTCACAGGGCATTGTGCAGCAATAGGATTCTCGTGCCATGATTCACCACCCGCTCAGCCAGCTAGAGGTGGAGGTCAGGCTGTTAGAGGTGGAGACCATCCAACTAGAGGCTATCCTAGAGACGTGGTTTGGAGTGGTGGGTCCCAGCTCGATGTTATGTTTTCCTAGCTAGACATGAGGCCGAGTCATGTGACATCGTTATCACAAGTATTATTCCAGTTTGCTATAGAGATGCTTTAGTTCTATTTGATCCGGGATCTACTTATTCCTATGTGTCATCCTATTTTGCTTCATATCTGGTTGTGCCTCGTGATTCTTTGATTGCTCCTGTGTATGTTTCCATGCATGTGGGAGACTCTATTGTTGTAGGTTGTGTCTATCGCTCGTGTGTGATTACTATTGGGAGTCTTGAGACTAGCGTAGATCTTCTACTTTTTGATATGGTAGATTTCGATGTTATCTTGGGTATGGCTTAGCTGTCACCTTATCATGCTATATTGGACTGTCACGCCAAGATATTGACCTTAGCTATGTTGTGGTTGCCTCGATTAAAGTGGAGAGGGACTCATGGACACTCTACCAGTAGAGTTATTTCCTATGTGAAGGCTCAACGTATGGTTGAGAAGGGATATCTAGCTTATTTGGCCTATGTCCGCGATTCTAGTGCGGAGGTTCCTTCCATGAATTCAGTACCAGTTGTTCATGAGTTTCCAAAGGTGTTTCCTGCAGATCTCCCGGGGATGCAACCCGATAGGGATCTTTACTTCTGTATTGATTTGGCTCTGGGAACCTAGCTTATTTCTATTCCACCATACCGTATGGCCCCGCTGGAGTTGAAGGAATTGAATGAGCAATTACAAGATTTGTTGGATAATTGATTCATTAGGCGTAGTTTCTCGCCTTGGGGTGCACGCGTGTTGTTCGTGAAAAAGAAATATGGGTCAATGAGGATGTGTATAGACTATCGGTAGTTAAACAAAGTCACTATCAAGAACAAGTATCTGATGTCGAGGATTAATGACTTATTTGATCCGCTTCAGGGTGCCAAAGTGTTTTTGAAGATTGATTTGAGGTCTGGCTACCATCAGTTGAAGATTAGGTCATCCAATGTCCCTAAGACGGATTTTCAAACTTGGTATGGGCATTATGAAATCCTAATGATGTTATTTGGGCTGACAAATTCCCCAGCAACATTTATGGATTTGTTCAACCGGGTGTTCAAGCCTTACATGGATTATTTTGTGATTGTATTCATTGATGATATCTTGATCTACTCCCACAGTCGAGAGGAGCACGATCAACATCTTCGGATTATACTTCAGACTCTGAGAGACAGCCAATATATGCCATGTTTTCAAAGTGAGAGTTTTGGTTGGACTAAGTCACTTTCTTGGGGCACGTAGTATCGGCAAGGGGCATTAAGGTGGATCCTAAGATGATTGAGGCAGTTCAGAACTGGCCTAGACCCACTTCACCCATGGAGATCTGGAGTTTCTTGGATTTCGCGGGTTATTATCGCCGGTTCGTGGGAAGTTTTCATCCATAGCATCCCCATTGACTAGATTGACCCAGAAGGGTGCCCCGTTCAGATGGTTGGATGAGTGTGAGTTGAGTTTTCTGAAGCTCAAGACTGCTTTGACTACGACGCCAATGTTAATGTTGCCCAAAGGTTCAGGATCCTACACGATGTATTGTGATTCATCTCGTATTGGTCTTGGTGCGGTATTGATGCAGGATGGCATGGTGATTGCATACACATCGCGGCAGTTGAAGGTTCACGAGAGGAATTACCCTATTCATGACTTGGAGTTGTTAGCCATTATTCATGCACTGAAGATTTGGAGGCACTATCTTTACGGCGTGTCATGCGAGGTATTCACGGATCATCAGAGTCTTCAGTATTTGTTCAAGCAAAAGGATCTCAACTTGAGGCAGAGAAGGTGGTTGGAGCTGTTGAAAGACTATGATATCACCATTTTGTACCATCTCGGGAAGGCCAATATGGTGACTGATGCCTTGAGTAAAAAGGCTATGAGTATGGGTAGCCTTGCATACATTCCAGTTGGTGAGAGGCCACTTACTGCAGATATTCAAGATTTGGCCAATCAGTTCATGAGGTTAGATATTTTGGAGCCCAATCATGTTCTAGCTTGCACAGTCACTCGGTCTTTCTTGTATGAGTGCATCAGAGCGCGTCAGTATGATGATCCCCATTTACTTGTCCTTAAGGACACGATGCGGCACGGTGGTTCAAAGCATGTTACTATTGGAGATGATGGGGTTCTGCGGATGCAGGGCCGTATTTGTGTGCCCAATGTGGACGGGCTTTGTGAGATGATTCTTGAGGAGGCCCATAGTTCCCGGTATTCTATTCATCCGGGTACCTCTAAGATGTATCAGGACTTGTGGCAGTATTATTGGTGGAGAAGGATGAAGAAGGATATAATTACATATGTAGCTCGGTGTCTAAGTTGTCAGCAAGTAAAGTACGAACATTAGAGGTCTGGTGGTTTGCTTCAGAGGTTAGAGATTCCTGAGTGGAAGTGGAAGCGTATCACTATGGATTTTATTGTTGGACTCCCACGGACTCAGAAGAAGTCCGACGCAGTATGGGTCATTATAGACAGGTTGACCGAATCATCACATTTCATTCCAGTTGTAGTTACCTATTCATCAGAGCAGTTGGCTGAGATCTATATCCGCTAAATAGTCCATCTTCAGGGTGTGCCAGTGTCTATCTTTTCTAATCGAGGGATGCAGTTCACCTAGAACTTTTGGAGAGTCGTACAACGTTGGGCACGGGGGTTGAGTTGTGTACAATATTTCACCCCCAGACGGACGGGCAGTCCGAGCGCACTATTCAGATATTGGAGAATATGCCTCGCACTTGCGTTATGGATTTCGGGGGATCTTGGGATCAACTCTTGCCTCTTGCGGAGTTTGCCTATAACAATAACTACCAGTCAAGCATTCAAATGGATCCTTATGAGGCATTATATGGGAGGCGGTATCGTTCGCCAGTTGGATGGTTCGAGTCAGGTGAGGCTTGGTTGTTGGGTACAGATTTGGTATAGGATGCCTTGGATAAGGTCAAGATTATTCAGGATAGACTTCGCCCCGCTCAGTCTAGGCAGAAGAGTAATGCCGATTGCAGAGTTTGTGATGTTGCATTCATGGTTGGAGAAAGGGTATTGCTCTGGGTTTCACCCATGAAGGGTGTGATGAGGTTCGGAAAGAAGGAAAGTTGAGCCCTAGGTATATCGAACCCTTTGAGATTCTTGAGAGTGTGGGTGAGGTTGCCTACAAGCTCGCATTGCCACCTAGTTTATTAGTAGTTCATCCGGTGTTCCATGTGTCCATGCTCCGGAGGTATGATGGTGATTCGTCCTATGTGTTACATTTCAGCTCAGTCCAATTGGAGAAGGATTTGACTTATGAGGAGGAGCCGGTGGCTATTCTAGCTTGGCAGGTCCTACAGTTGAGGTCTAAGAGTTATCCGTCTGTTCGAGTGCAGTGGAGAGGTTAGCCGATCGAGGAAGCCACGTAGGAGTCCAAGTCGGTCATGCGGACTTGATATCCACACCTTTTCACTAGTCCAGGTACCTTTCTATGTCCGTTTGAGGACGAACGTTTGTTTTAGAGGTGGAGAACTTGATGACTTGATAGGTCATTTATAGTTTTACCCTTTATTTCTGTGTTCCGAGATCTCGAATAGATTCGTTTATCCTTCCTCAATTTGTGTGCACAATTTGTATCTTTTTTCCGGAAGGTTTTTACGAGAAAATTGATGAAAATGTGAAATCGTGCCTTAAAACTCATTTGAGTTGACTACGGTCAACATTTTGTGTAAATGGACCCGTATCATTATTTTGACAGCACCGGTGGGTATGTATCATGATTTGGTACTTGGGCGTATGCCCGAAATCGAATTAGGAAGTCCCTAACTTGAATTAAAGTAATTTGTTATAAACTAGAAATCTAAAGGTTTAGAGAATTCCTAAGTTTGACCGTAAGTAGACTTTGTTACTACTGCATTTGGATTTCGGTTCCAAAACTTGATGTAAGTTCATTACAGTATTTATGACTTGTCTGCAAACTTTGGTGCGAAACGGAGTTGATTTGACGTGATTCGGACGTCCGGTTGAAAAATTGCATGTTCTTAAGTTTCATTAACTCTTTCCTTCGTTTTGGTGTCTGATTCGTAGTTTTAGGTATTATTTTGGTATTTTGATCGCGCGAGTCAGTTCGTATGATATTTTTGGACTTGTGTGCATGTTTCGTTTGGAGTCCCGAAGGCTCGGGTGAGTTTCGAACGCATAGCGGAGTGTTGGATAGAGTTGGGAGTTGCTGGTTTATTTTCCACATGTTGCAGTACTCGCATTTGCGATTTTGGTGTCGCATTTTTGATAGTGTTAGGTACGCATTTGCGAACAAATAGTTCGCATTTGCGGTGGGGTGCTGGGGGAAGCTGGTTCGTATTTGCGATCACATTGGTCGCATTTGCGGCAAGTCCCACTTCGCATTTGCGAACAAAATCATCGCAAATGTGATGACAACATAGATGTGGGATTCTTCATATTTTCGAAGTATTTCTCGCATTTGCGAACCCCAGGTCGCATTTGCTACATCTGCGCTAGGACAAAAGCTGTGAAAAACGGGATTTATCTCATTTCTTTCAAACTCTCAACCCTAAACAAGGTAGATGCGATTTTCCCAAGATATGTTCTTCGTAAATTCATTGGTTAATGACTTTAATCTATTTTATTCAATTACCCATTACATCTCATAGGTTTTCAACATCAAATCTAGAATTTCCATAGTAAAAATTAGGGGTTTGGGTAGAATTGGGGATTTTTGTAAATTTGGAATTTAGACCTCAACTTGAGGTCGGATTTTGCAACTAATTACATAACCGGGCTCGGGGGTGAATGGGTGATTGAGTTTCGGTCTGAATCTCGGGTTTTGACCAAGCGAGGTCGGGGTTGACTTTTTTTTGACTTTTTCCGAAATCATTAAAGACTGAATCTTTTTCACTCATAAGTAGTTTCTAAAACTTATTTTGATTTGTTTGAATGATATTTAGTTAGATTCGATTGGTTTGGATGCGGATTTTAGAGGAAAGGCCCTGGTTGAGCTTTGATTTCTGTTGGTATCACGACTTAAGTGCCATAAACCAATCAAGTAAGGGCGGCTTCATTTGGATTTGATTTAGGCTTACTATTCCAATTCTCTGTTTATTTTCTTGCACGCCTTATCTTCAACATATTCTGCTTCTTGATTAAATATTTCGAAGTTTGACAGCATTTTAGGATCTAGGTATGAAGTCTGCAAGCATGTCATGTTATTAAAATCTATATTAACATAACTAAAAAAGAGAATAAGAAAGGGACAAGATTAAGAAAAGAGACATTCATTGACAGTGAAATATTGATTTCATTTCTTTGCATTTTAAGATTGAAGGGTTTACATCAGAAAGTAAGACAATAAAGTAAAATATTCGGATTACACCCTCAAATAATCCAGACGCAGAAAGGACAACAAGACTGACTATCGAGATTCCCATCCGATAGAGAACTTTTCATGGCTTGGCAACCTTTTTAGGTTTCTCTTCTGTCGCGGCAATGGCTACAATGGCTTTTAGTGCCAGATCAAACTCTCAATTATCACAGATTATTCCAACGACCGGCCCATTGTTGTGAGTAGGAAAATGATTGTTTGTCAATTAGGGGCCACTTCTTCCCTAAGAACTATTGCCTTGACCTCAATGAGGTCCTCTACTGCTCTTTTAAGAGTCCAACAGTCCTCAGTATCATGTCCCACTGCTCCAGAATGGTATTCACATCTAGCATCAGCTCGGTGTGAGGGGGACTCAGGGTTTGGCTAGTTCGAGGCCATTGGCTGCAGCAGACCTAGCCTGGTTAGCTTTTGGAACAAACTTGAATATGATTCGCCAATAAGGGTGAATTGATTCCTTCTACGAGACACTCTTAGGCGGGGATTGTATTGGGAAATATATTGTTGGGGATTATATGGAGCTTGGTAGGGACGGGCATTTCTGGGAGGTGGAGCTTGCCTATGGGTGTGATTTTGTACACGCGTGTAAGGTTATGCGATCATCACTGCATAGTGAGGCGGTGCCATGGCATATGTAATATCGTGATGCAGGTAGTAATGTTGCAAATTTCTGGGTGGCATATATGATTGGTTGAATGACTTGTTGGCCTCCCTCGAGCTTGAATACATCATGGCTCTCTCTTCTCTCCTGTTTGTGTTTACCAAACCCCCTGACCCATTCTAGATGGCATGCAGTGTGGCTTTAAAGGCGGTCTGACTCAATATTCTTCCTGTCTTCATACCATTCTCAACTATTTCTCTAATCTTAATCACCTCAGCAAAAGGTTTGCCAATGACGGCTAACATGTAATGGAGATAATCAGGATCCTCAGCATGGAGAAAATAGCCAATAATCTCTGTTTCTTTCATTGGTGGTTTGACCCTAGCAACCTGCTCCCTCCATTTGATTGCATATTCTCTGAAGTTTTCTACCAGTTTCTTCTTTATGTTGACAAGAGAGGGGCAGTCTGGTACTATATCAATATTGTACTGGAACTGTTGGACAAAATTTTAAGCCATATAGTTCCAAACATGCCAGTGAGACATGTCTTGATCTATGAACCACTCTGAAGCAATTTCTGTCAAACTTTCCCCAAAATAGGCCATGAGCAATTCTTCTTGGCCTCCAGCTCCCCTCAATTGATTACAATACCTCTTTAGATGGGCCACATGATTACCATGCCCATCGTACTTATCAAACTTGGGGGTCTTGAAGCTGGGTGAAAAATGAACATGGGGAACATGTATAAATCATTGAATAAAACACTCTTGTGGCCTCCCAAGCCATGTATGTTTCTCATGGTTTGTTCCAAACTCTTCATTTTTCTGGTCATTTCCTCTTGTTCCATATTCTTGTCGGGCTTTTCAATCTCAATTGGAAATACGTTCTGAGGAATATACTTGTATGAATCTGGAACCTTGAGTCAGTTTTGGAGAGTAATGTTGGGCATCATGAGCATTGAGTTGGGGATCATTGTTGGACTTTTGAGTAAGAGTTGGTTGAGGTACATTGAAAGTATGGATAATGGGTATAGTAGGCGGGTGATTTCTAAGGGGTGTGGCTGGAGGACGTGGAATGGAGGTACTGGAGATAATGGGATGGTTAATGTTCAGACTGAATCCAGGTTGGTATAATGGGTTACTTACTTGAGTTGCAACTAACACATTATTAAGATTATCCGAATGCCCTATGGGTAGTGGGGGCGGTGCCTATCTGTTCAACTAGGCTTGGTACATCTCTGTCAATTGTTGCTTCAGCACTCTCACCTCTTCTACTAATCCTGAATCTTGTTCGACCAATTGTCTTCGGACATCATAATTACCTGACTCATACTCACTATTGTTTACCATTCTACTTTTTTTTTTGATCTCGTGTTGTAAGGATGAGTCTCCAATTTAAATCACAAACCAACCACCTTTGTTTAACTTTATCTTTACATGACAAACAACAAACATGTTAGAGTCAGGTATTTTACACGCTTTGTATGTCATGCACCTAATGCCATTTTCATTTCTAAAATGAGCATAGAAGGCTTCATGCTTCATTCCGGCTTATTGGTTTATTTTATTTTTACTTTAACACTCTCTTTTCTTATTCTTTTCTTCTTCTGTTTTGCGATTTAAAAATAGTTTTGATCGAACCCGTTGGAGGTTGCCTACGTATCATATTAACCATGAATCAGATCATTACGTAGTTCAGGCAGATCGAGAATAGACTGAGCCATTTTTTTAATTATAAAAATCATGTCGTAAAAGCTCATAGTAAAGAAAATACTTTGGGGTTTTGATTTATTGTTTTTAAATATTCGGGAAATCTCGAAAGAAAGACTTCCAAAGAAAATAGAAAATATTTTTGAAACTTTTTTTTTATAAAAACTTCTACGAAAATATTTTTAGGTTTTGAGTTTTTTTTTTTTTTGGTTTTCGAAAGATAAACGACCGAAGAAGAATGAACATTTTTGGATTTTCAGTTTCTCTTTATTTTTTGGAGCTCAATCAATTTTTCAAGAATTTTGTTGAAATTTTCGCAAGAAAAACTTAATTTAATTAAATTTGTTTTTTTGACTTTTGGATTTAATGTCTCAAAGAAAGAATTACAGAAAAATATTTTTTGACTTTTTTTTTGAAATTGGGGCCGGACCCGATAATTGTTGCCTACGTATCTCACATCCGGTGAGAATTAGACCCCCGTAGTTCGTAAATATTTCAGGAATGAGATGACACTTTTTGAAAATCTTTAGGCTTATTTTCTAATAATCTTTTTGGGGTAAAACTTTGACAGGGTTTTTGGATTTTTGAAATACCGGGATTTTTCGAAAATCGAGTAAATTTTCTCTCTCCTATTTTCTCCCTTCTAGGTTTTCCTCAATTTTCTCCATATTTTTAGAAGCCGGTCAACATGTACAAACCGAATCAGCAAAATGCATAAGTAGCACATAAGATGCATCAGAATGGCCTCATAATTTTCAAGTACACCTGTCCTAGATGGACCCAACCCTTGTATTGAGTCCCCAAAGTCAAATATACATGATGCAAATAAACGTTCCTACTAGGGATCCGACATTAGGCTATGTTATTCTAGGTTTAAATCCTAAGGGGAGAATTTTAGACCTGGCTTACTCAAGCAGACAGCTCGAGCCGTGCTGGGAGCAACGTACTGGGAGCACGAAAGTCTACCCGGCCTAGTTACTGAACCAACTCCATTCTAATTGGTACGACCTCTAACAGAAAAGTGGGCCACATGCACGTGTGCACCAAAAATTTAGAAGACATAAGGGAAGCGTAAGAAGATAGTTTAATACAGTTCAAATAATATCAAAGCGGTAAATAAGCGATAATTAGCGCATTAAGCCCACAAATACAGTAATAACATCCAATCAATAAAGCCAAGTATAGATCACATACAAGCTCGAATTGTAAATCTTAAACCAAAAATTCTGGGTTTTTCTCCCCAGCAGAGTCGCCGCCGCACCTCTATTTTTCGGGGATAGTGGAAAGAAAAGAGTTTTTCTAATTAAAGTGACATTATTTGAAAAGGGATTGATTTTATTTATTTTAAAAGTCGCAAGTTGGAATTATTTTACTTCTGGTGTTCCAAGTCACCGATTTGTTTAAAATCCCAATTCAAGGAAGTTTGATTCTGTTTACGGTCTGCGAAATACAGAAGACCGGTAAGGAATTCTGTTAACCCGGGAGAAGGTGTGAGACACTCCCGAGTTATGTGGTTTTAGCACGGTCACTTGAAAATTCATACTTTGACTTGATTATCTCATTTTTACATGTTTAAAACCTATGTACATTTTTATCTTTCACCGCTTTTAAATTACTTTGTTGTTTATAGTTATGGAATTATCTTGAAACGAACCACGTATGTATGTATTCACTTTGTTTGGTATGACAAAATCATGTCACGCGTACGTGTACACAATAAATAACACTTTATTATTATTAAAATTATTTTGCCCAAAGTTGCACGAACGCATACCTTGGTTTTAATTTTGGAAATCGTAATTATATCACATGAACGTATACATAATCATGATGATTCAATTATTTTCGAGCACGCTTAAAGCATACTAGCGATTCACTTAATTCCTAAAGTTATATGTTATGGGATTTAGGAAGATATGCTATTTTGATTTATGGTTTTTGGGCTTGGACAAGAGTAAGTTCATTTGACCCATCAATTCATTTATCAAACTGGCATGAACTAACAAAAGTTACTAGTTTTAAATCTAATCCAATTTCTGATTTTTCAAGACAAATAGACATCCCAACTTCCTTAACTAATGGGCAATGGTCCAGAAATGTATTACAACTTCTTATCCAACTAATTAAGCCAAGTGACCATACAGCCCAAGTAGGACCCAAGTCTTATTATTCGATGTTTGGGAGCGAAGAACTGGCAGCGGCGGAGCTACGACAAGGTATGAAAGTCGATGGTTTTGAGCTGATTTTTTCACGTTGGTTTAAGGTGTTTCAGGTGGTGTTTTAGGCGATTTTCAGCTGGGTTTGGACTGGTTTTCAAAGGTGGTTCGCTGCTGACTTTTGGTGAAAAAGGGTGGTTGTTTCGTTGGAGTTTGGGGTGAGTTTCATGGCTGTTTGGTTGCTGTATTTTGGGGGTAGTTTCAGTTGCATTTTTGGCTATTAAATTGAGTTTTAGCGAGCTGTTCTTGCTAGTTTTCACAGTGGATTTAAGTTGTTTCCATGGAAAATTCAAGGTGAGTTTTAGGCTGGTATTTAAGCTGCGTTTTCATGGAGTTTCTGCTTGTTTTTCATGGCTGAAACTTGGTGCTATTTAGTTGGGAAAGACGGCTGCTTTAATGGTATTTTGGGTGAAGAATAGCTACTGTTTTGTGGCTAAAAACCAGTAGCTAGTGATTATAGGGAGCAGAAGAAAGCTACTTATTTTTGTGTGTGAAGCTGACAAATTTAATTGCGGCGCTTTTACGTGAAGAAGCAGCCGATTTCAAGCTCTTCTTTTTATCTACTCTTAACTCTCCTTCTCCTTTTTGTTCATAGTTTTCTCTCTTCCCAAAATATTGCTTCCCCTTTTATAAAATAAGTGTTAATTATATATATATATATATATATATATATATATATATATATATATATATTGTGCATAAAGAAGTGGGGAAGTGGGGAAGTGGGGAAGTGGGGAGGATTTATAAGGGAGACGTGAGGAAGAGGGGAAGTGAGGGAGTTAGGGAAATGAGGGGTTGGGAGGAGCAGATCGTGGGGGTTAGTTAGGACTTATATTCTTTTTTTTTTCCTTATTTTGTTACTTTTTGTTTGGCTTTTCGTTAGTTACCTTTATTTAAGTAACTTTTTGCCTTTTTTTTTTAAAATGAAGACAAGAGAAAGTAAAATATATAGATTAAAATATTAGCCAATTTTAGACTTAAATATTATATACATAAACAAAATTAAATAGTTGTATTATAGTTACCATAGCTTGCATTTAAAATTCTTATTAGAAGAAACTAAATATCTTTTATAAATTTTCTTTTTCTTTGAAAATAGAAATAAATTTTGTACTATATGTGAATGTATTTTTTTTTTGTAATTTTTAATTTTAATTAAAAAAAATTCAAAAACAACCCATTAAAAGTAAGATAAAAGTTTAAAATATCAAGATTAGACCTAAAAGAAATATTTACACTAAAATAGTATAGAATTTGGGTGTGGTCAAAAATTAGTTGTTTACAAGCATTTATGTGTTATTGTTAGGATAAAGCATGTATGTGAAACTTATTTCCTCGTGATTTGTTGCCTTTTAATTCTCGCATCCATGCTTAGGTTAGATTATTACTTATTTGATTATTTCTACTATGATTATTGCTTAATTAGTAATGGTGGAGTATTTTGAAAGTTGAGTTTTGGTATCTTGGCATCATATTTGACGTAAAGCACATTCTATGCGCTATTTATCTCCCGAGTTTATATTATCTTTACTATATGGTAAATAAGAGTGTTAAAGAACGAAGGGTGATGTCGTGCCATTGCATTATCTTGTTATTGATTAATACATAGTGAGGAAGACAACTAAAACACGAAGGGTGATGTCGTACCATCTATATCATTTATTCATTATTACATGGTGAGATTGAGAGTAAAAGTACCAAGTGAGATGTCATGCCATCTATATCAATTATTCATTGTTACATGGGCAAATTGAGAGTAAAAGCACGAAGGGTAATGTCGTGCCATTTCATGTTACTTATGTCCTTTTCATGGTAAGGATGAGAGTAAAAGTACGAAGGGTGATGTCGTGCCATCTTTATACTGTCATCCTCACGAATGAAACACATCTTATGAAATATACGGGCTGGGTGGGTTTACAGTCCAACAGCCGGATCGATTACGAGTCATCTCCTAGCTTGATTTTCCTTTTGTTTCTGGTGGTTCAAACTAAATGAAAGAAAGGTCGAACAACTTCTTCTATTGAATAGACATCTGCTTCCTGGTCTTTTCGAACTAGTCAAAACCGTTGATGAGTTATTTGGATATCTTGTGATGTTATACCTGTCATATTTATCATATCTTTCCCGTTTTCGCATGTCCCCTCCCAATTGTACATTGTTAAATCTCTGTTTTGTTGTTGTTTTGTACATATATAAATGATTGTATAGGTTTAATTAGGTTAGGATCGACACTAACAGAGTACATTGGGTCGGTTGTACTCATACTACACTTCTGCACTTCTTGTACAGATTTTGGTATTGGTCCCAGCGATGCGTGAGATGTGTCATCCCAGATTATTGCTTACGGAGATTTTGAGGTAGATCTGCTGGTGTTCGTAGACCTTGGAGTCCCCTTCCTCTTCCCTCTTTTACTATTCATTTCATTTGAAACAACTGTATTTATTTCAAACTCTGTTTGTAGAACTTCTAGTAGCTCGTATACTCGTGACTCCGGATCTTTGGGAGTAGATGTTATTACATGACTTATGCTGGTGTTGTATTAGAATGAGTTGATATCTCCTATTAATTAACATCACCTTGTTTAAACTGTTAAAATTTGGCTATTTAACTATCTCACGTCGGCTTGCCTAGTAAGTGGATGTTAGGTGCCATCACGACCCGAGGTTGGGATTCCGGGTATCATATCCAAACTTTTTCCTCTTCGCTTTCACATCTCTAGATTAGGGTATCATACTTTTTGCGACACATTTTTGTGACCCCATTGAGCATAAAATTATGGAAGTCAATATTATCAATTTCAGAGTCGCTGTTACTGTAACTCCCCAAGAAATTTTGAAGTTCTTAAAGGTTATTAAGGAGTTTAACGTATATTAACAACATGAATTTGTTGAGAATGAGGGTTAATAGTATGAAGGACATCAATTGGACACTAAAATATATGTGCAACATATTTTGGGACATATTAAGGATGTTTAGAAGTGAGGAAAAATAGTTTGGAAGAAGGTGCAAATGTAAGTGAAAAAGATGTGCAAAGTCGCACATTACCCGACTTTGAATGAGTATAAATTATATGTTATAACATGTTTTTTCATAGTTCTTGGTCCTAAATTGTAGCTCTTTGATTTTAGTTTTCAATGAAGTAAACTGTTCGTCATTTGAATAATTATATCAAGAGTTATGTGCATTTTAGTGAAAGGTGTCCAGCAAGAAAAAACTTAAATCACGAGGTACAACCTCGCGACAGCATCCAACCTGCATAAAACCAGTGACGGGCGGCCTCATTTATTTTGGGAATATTTTAATTTGGGGTTTTGGGATAAGTTAAAGATTGAGCTTGGAACTTTGTCTACTAATCAACGTAAGTTTTTTGGAGTACTTTTGAGTTAATTACTACTCTTAAATACTAGTATTAACATAATTCAATCTTGAAAGTTCTTAGAAATCTTCAAGTTGATCAAGAACACCCCAAAGTTGATATTCAAGATTAAGTATTCCTAAGGTAATTCCAATCACTCTAACGCATTGATTATGATTGTTTATAAAAGCTTATGATATTTATTGCGAGTTGTAATGGTTGGAAGGTTAGATTATGCCAAGTTGCGTTCGGAGTCCGTATAATATTTTATGTGAAAAAATGATAAAAATATGAAATAGTGCTTCAAAACTCATTTAAGTTGACTTTGGTCAACGTTTTGAGCAAATGGATCCGGATCAGTGTTCTGATAGTCCCGATGGATCCGTATTGTAATTTGGGACTTGGGCTTATGCCCGAAATCGAATTCGGAAGTCCCTACCTCGGATTATTGCCATTTGACGAAAACTAGAAATTTAAAGGTTTAAAGAATTCCTAAATTTGCCATAATTGGATTTTTGTTGATACCGGGTCTCGATTTAGATTCCAAGAGTTTGATAAGCATTGTAACAATATTTATGACTTGTGTACAAAATTTAAAGGTATTCCGAGGTGCGTAGGCACGTTTTTCGTTAGTTTTTGAAAAAAAATAAAATGTTTGATTTTATAAAGCTTGAATTTTTAAAGTTTGACCAGAGATTTGACTTTCATGTAAATGACTCCGTAATAGTATTTTGAGGATTTTAATAGTTTCGTATGGTGATTTAGGACTTAGGCATATGTTCGGATTTGGATTTGGAAGTCCGTAGGACAATTCGGCGCATTTTGGCGAAACATTAGAAAGTTAAAGTTTTGAAATATTTATAAGTTTGACCGAGAGTTGACTTTGATGATATCTGGTTCGAATTATGGTTCAAGAAATTTCAGTAGCTTCGTTATGTCATTTGGGACTTGTACGCAACATATGAGTTCATTCTGAATTGATTTGACATATTTCGGCGCGAGTTATAAAATTAAAAATTTCATAAACTCATAAGTCTGAATCGACGCGCGATTTATAGTTTTGCCGTTATTATGTGTGATTTGAGACCTCAAGTAGATCTGTAATATATTTTGAGACTTGTTGGTATGTTCGAATGGGGTCCGAAGGGGCTCGAGTGAGTTTCGGAGTGGTTTCAGACCATTTCTAGACAATTTTTAATTGCTGGTGTTTAGCTACAACAATGCGTCGCGAGAATTTTCTGCTGCACAGGGCTGACTATGGAAGCTTATATCTCGTAATCTGTAGGGAATTTGGAGATTATCCAAAAATAAAAGTTGTAACTCTTTGAGTCTAGTTTCTGAAAATATAAATCATTCATCAGTTAGACATTTGTACAATAATTTCTGCTGCACAAAGCTGACTTTTGAATGCTTATATATTGCAATCTATAAGAGATTTGGAGATTATCAACACATAAAAGTTGTAGTTAATTGAATCTAGTTTCCAGAAAGGTAAACCATTCATCATTTGGACATTTTTACAAAACGTTATGATCGATTTACTGAAGGCTGGTGCTGCAAATATTTGCCTGGAAATAATAAGACAAGTCGCATTTCACACATGCGACTTGCCTGGACAGAATGTATAAGTCCGGAGTCCGACATTTTTGTTTATTTTTAAAGTTTTAGACCTCGGTTTTGGGTGATTTCAGAGGGAGTTTTCACGAGTTTGAGTTGGGTAAGTATTCTTTATCCGAAATTTGTTATATTTCTTGATTTCATACTTATTTACACCATTAATTAATGAGTTGAATGGAAGACAATAGGGTTTTTGTAAAATCTTCCAAAAATATAAAATGAAGATTTGAAAGGAGATACGATGTCAGAATTCGATAATTTTTATATGGTTGAACTCGTATCGAAACGGGTATTTGGATTCCGTAAATTTTTGTCGGGTTATGAAAAGTGCGTCCCACGTTGACTTTTGGTTGACTTTTCCAAAAATGACTTAAATTAAGTCTCTTTCGAATTGTGAATAATTTTTAAAGTTCCAATTCAGTTGTTGATGAACAAATTGGTAGGTTTGAATGGTTTGGAGACTAATTCAAAAGGAAAAGCCGTGGTCGAGTGATCACTTGAATTGTGAAACAAGGTAACTGTCGTGGTTAACCACGACTTGAGGGAATAGAACACTTGAACTGTGTGTTATGTGAATTTCATGTGTAGAGACGTATAGAGGAGGTGACGATTATCAATACGTTGTCAAATTGCTTGTTTCCATGTTTCTACATATTCCACTAATTGCCTCATTTCATGAATTAATTGATTCTCTTATTTTCATTGTCTACTATTATGCCTTGATTTCATGCCTTAATTGCTACCTGCTTATTTAGTTTTTGTGCCATAATTGTTACTTCACAATTAGCATTTCATATATTAAATTGCCTATCTCCTCCATGATTCCACACTTATTAGTTACTTGCCCCAATTTATTTCCTACATAATTTATAATTGTTGTATACTTTGTTGCCTAATAGTTTCATATTAATTGTGGCATTTATTGAAGTAGTCTTATGTATAAGTGTTGTTAATTTAAATTGTTGGACCGAGTTGCACGCCGCAACGGAATATATTTGAAAGATTATACTTTCGGATCGGGTTGCAAGCCACAACAGAATTATTTAAAGATTTATATTGTTGGATCGGGTTGCACATCGCAATAGAATTTATTTGAAAGATTATATTGTTGGATCGGGTTGCACGCCGCAACGGATTTTTTTAAGTTTATATTGCTGGAGCGGGTTGCACGCCGCAACAGAAAGTAATAATTAATTGTGACGGCCGAATTGGCCTCGATTCATCATCATCATCATCATCATCATCATCATCATCATCATCATCATCATCATCATTATTATTATTATTATTATTATTATTATTATTATTATTATTATTATTATTATTATTATTATTATTATTATTATTATTATTATTATTATTATTATTATTATTATTAATGTAAGAGACCTGCCTTAGCCTCGTCACTACTTCGTCGAAGTTAGACTCGGCACTTACAGAGCGTGGGGTAGCTTGTACTCATACTACCCTCTACACTTCTTGTGCAGATACCTGAGTTGGTCCCAGCGGCGTACTGTAGATTTGCTCAGATTCAGCTATCATAAGAGACTTGAGGTAAGCTGCATGGTGTTCGCAGCTCTGAAGCCCTCTTCTATTTTATATTAATTGGGTATTTTCTTTCAGACATCTTTATTTTTATTCAGACCCTTATTTGTATTATACTAGAAGCTTGTGCACTTGTGATACCAGTTTTGGGATGGTATTTCGACATCGTTATTATTTTGTTTGTTCACTTATTTTCAGATTTTATTCAAGTTAGTGGTTTCCTTATTATTATTTAAATTAAATTGTTAAAAATGGCTAAAATTATTCTATCGTTGGCTTGCCTAGCAAGTACAATGTTAGGCGCCATCACGGTCCCGAAGGTGGGAATTTCGGGTCGTGACAAGTTGGTATCAGAGCACTAGGTTACCTAGGTCTCCCGAGTCACGAGCAAGCTTAGTAGAGTCTGAAGGATCGGTACGGAGACGTCTGTACTTATCTTCTAGAGGCTATGAAGTTTAGGAATAATTTCACTTCTATTCTTCTTTGTCGTGCGATTTTATTCTATCATTGATGATTGAACTCTTCTATTCTTGTTCTTTCACAAATGGAGAGAACACGCATTGCGTCTACAGTCTGACAGGAGTCGGAGCCCCCAGTGACAGCTGAGACTAGGGGCAGAGGCCGAGGCCGAGGTTGCGCCATAGGCCGAGGTAGAGGCAGAGGTACAGCTCAGCCTCGAGCTCGACCAACAACACTTTTTTGGAGCCTCAGGTGGATTTTGAAGAGGAGGTTCCATATTAGACTGTATCTGTTGGACCAGTTCAGGTCCCGGAAGGATTCATAGCTACTCTAGTGCTTCAGGACGCTCTAGACCGTTTGGTGAGCCTTATGGAGGGTGTGGCCCAGAATGGTACATTTTTAGTGGCACCAACTGT